>NC_048595.1:44634323-44919323 GCF_003668045.3 Cricetulus griseus
AATAGCCGGACAAGAAGAAAGTTTGCTACAATATACCCTATCTATAAGTGAGAAGAACACCTGTTTCCCCCAGGACTCACGCACTGATCTTAAGGGACACGTCTGTCATATGGTGTAAGCAGAGCAGAGGCCAGAGACTACAGCCTAGAACACTAGGGCTCCCTTGCACATGGGAGCTGATGGAGCTGAAACCCTACAAGACAAATAAACGTCCTCCATCTTCTTGGTGGGCTCTAGGTTGGACACTCAGTGTCCTCATCAGGCACCCTCTTGAGGGCCAGCGTCTCTGACTTAGTGCAGCAGCTGGGGAGCTTCGTGTCTGTCTTTCCTTGTAATCAAAACTAGGGCCACACTATCTGGCATCTGTCTGTGGGAAAGGACACACTGGCTTCTTTTTCCCCTGCTGAGTTTTTCCCAAACTCTTACACTGAGCAACCAGCCACAACTTCCAGAGACTTCTCTGCCCTGGTCTGTCAGATGGTTTAAGCAAACCAAATCTCAGAGTTGTGCTTCCAAGCTAGTGGGCCCAGGAGGCCCTGGCTGTGTCCCAGGTGGAGTTAGGTGTCTAGAGAAAAATGATCAATGAGACCTAGTTCCTATCACGCCATGATGACAGGTAAAAGGGCAAAAGACAGGGGGAGATCTGTCACCTTTTCCCAAGATGTCTATTTGGTGAAAAGAAACTTCCAGACTCGAAAGGCTAACCAGATCAGCCCAAGGCTTGGGAAGGCCCCATAACACACTTAAATGACACTCTTTAAACGGCTGTCTATACAATTTCTGCCCGAGGTAGTTCTGGATGGCCTGGTGTCCTGGTGTCTGGTGCCCTTCCCCCACTGCTAAGCACAGAGGGCAGGGCTGTGAGTCATTCTCAGAGCAGCTCTTTGGCCTTGGGTGACCTCAGTCAGTTTCCCCATCAGTGCAGTGGCCCATGTGCCTCAAAGAAGTCACAGGGCAAAGTATCCAGAGAAGTGCCAACCAAGAGTAGGTGCTTTTACAAACTTCGGGTTCAAATTCTCAGCCCACGTTACCGGCAACAAGCGCCAAACAGGATAAAAATCAAACTCCCAGATTTCCTTCTGGAAAATAAGCCTTCATTCTTCTGAGTTTTGTCTAATTGCTCACGGTCAGCGCTCTGGAGTTGCAGTATAAAAGAGAGGAAGGCTAGGAATGATCCCCACACCTTTTAATTTTTTTAATTGGGGGTAAGGGAGACTCCAATTAGGGCAGCGGCGCCCACGCAGAAAGAAGCACAGTAGCAGTCTCCATGGGCTGCCTCCTGCTGAGAGCAAAGCTCAGGAGGGTGCAGACAGCAAAGAGTTACCCTTTGGTGCAAACACCCATCCTCCACTGTCATATATTAAAGGGCCAGGCACCAAGGGACAAGCTGGAGGGTGACAGCTGCTTTGGGTAACTATTGGCTACCCCTAATTTGCTTTCTCTTCTGGAGAGAAATACACACACACACACACACACACACAGAGAGAGAGAGAGAGAGAGAGAGAGAGAGAGAGAGAGAGAGAGAGAGAGAGAGAGAGAGATCGAGCACTGAAGACAGCTATCAAGACATGAGTTTTCCAGCTAGGCATCCTACACCCAAGCTGGCAGGTAGATCAAATCTTTCTTTCGTTATGTCTACTGTGTCTACTTTGAGCACAGGGACACTGTGTTGCTGACCACACTGGGCCGGGCCTTTGCCGACCTGCTGAAGTCCCATTCATGAGTCTATTGCAGCCCTATTGAAGTCCTACTGAAGTCCTCAGGACTTCCTATGGGAATAGGGTGAGCACCTGTCTAAGAAGGGCTCCAGAAACTTAATACTGAAGCTTGTGCACACTCAGCATCTGGGATGCAGGAAAGAGGCAGGAGAGGCAGGGAGATGGCCTGTCCCACCTTCACTGAGAATCAGGTTGAAATATGCAAAACAGCAATCCTTTTGTTTTAGGGGGAACCAACATGTGGCCCACCCAAGTTCAGTCTGTATGGAGTTCTGATGATATTCAATGTCCTTGGCCATTGGAGGGTTTCTCCTTCAGCAAACCTCTGGGTTCTCTAGCCAGCATAGACCAATGTCCCTGGAGATCACAGAAGGATGTAGATATTACCCAAGAAGCAGAGAACAGCCACTGACTAATCATGCCCACCAAAGCTGTGCATGAATAGGTTGTGTCAGGAGACTGCCATCCTGCCAGTTACTCACATGTGTGCTTGTGCAACCTTCTAGTCTCCCGTGGTCACATACAGAGTCAGCTGGGCAATATCTAAGCTGTCTTCTAATTGCAGCATTCTGTAAGCCCAAACCCAGTGCTCATGGAGAAGAGGATTCACAGACACTATCAATCAATTCTCATCTACTGATGGGGTGCTGGAGTGGCTCTTGGGACACTAAGAGAATAGCATGAAGACTCCACAGTTTTAGTCACTGAGCTGGAAACATTTAACAAGCAGCAGTTTGGGGCTTCTGTTTGCATGCTAAGGACAAAGGGCTACTTACTATGCAGCAGGCCACCAGAGCTCCTTGGGCAAATCCTGCCAGGACATCGCTGGGATGGTGTTTGTGGTCAGATACACGTGACAATCCCGTGTAGAAGGCCATCATGAGCAAAGTGAACTGCAGGAGGGGCCGGAGCAGGCGGGCCCCTCGCCAGGTGAAGCGGGCCTGAAGGTATAGCTGATGGAAAGAGATAAAAGAGACTAAATGACATCTGGTTCGTAGACACTGGAACACCGGACCAGCGTGCTCTACATTTTGGCTAAATGGAACCATCTAGACTTGGTGTGATATATTGTGGATAGAGTATTTAACTTGGACATGATGCCAGTCACTGATCTTTAGTTTTCACAGCATAAAAAAATAGAGTTCATTTAGAGGGATAAGAGACCTGAGTAAGATAGTACATAGGAATGCTTTTTACATACTGCTAGGCACACAACAAGCATTTAATAAATGTGACTTTCCTCTTATCTTCTGGATCTACACTACTTAGAGAACAGTAAACAAGGCTTGCAAAGGCTTTGTTGCAGGACTGATAACAATTTACTAACTCATTTGAGAGTTTTCTCTGGGATCTCAGGGACCAGCAATCCCCTGCCACAGCAATGAAATACCAATGAGGCTTTCAGTAAGTTTCTCGGACACTCCTAGCATGGGGGTGTTCCTGCTTGGAAAGAAAGCAGCTCTATCCAAGAGAAGCTTCCAGGTCATCAGTAGGAATCTGGACTGGGCATCATCAGAGGAGGAAACATAAAACAGCCAGACAATGCCATCGGGCTTTCAAGGGGAGGTTGACAGACACTGGCCCTGGGTGTGGTGGAAGAGTAACCTGAAGAAAAATGTAAGAAAAAGACAAGAAAAGAAAAGAAAAACCCACCCAAAACACCACCTCTGGCCCAAGGAAAGATGAAATGACGTCAACTGGGTATTGTCCCCTCTGAAGTTATCTTGCTAGAGTTTCCGCTTTAACCTCTGGGCACAACCTACTTCCCAGGTTCCTGTGGGAACTTGGGAAATGAGGGGGAAGAAGCAAGAGGAACAAGGGGGAACTTCCGACTACAAATCAAAGCAGGGGAGAGGCCAGGAGAAGGGAAGAGCAGAGGGAGGGGCTGCTAGCGCATGGCAGACCTGAGGCAGGGGCAAAGGCCAGACCTCCTTTCCAGAGACAATGGGACACTTTCCTTTTGGTGGCCAGGAAGGACCATGCCAAGGGCCAGAAGGCTAGGCTAAGGGGATACAGAGTGAATGGAAGATCCCAGAGGCATTTGGGCTGTGCAGGGACCCTTGTCTAGAACAAAATTCTCAACTAGTTGGAAAATACAAAGGCACCCACAGGAAACAGCAGGAGGCTTTACCATCATTTCCACACAATCAGTCCAATATTAGAAAAGTAAAAGTACTGAGTGAAAAACTAGTAAGTGGGTATATACTATTGTTGTCTAAGTAAATTTAAGAAAAATATCAATGGGTTTCTCATATATCAGCAATAACCAGTTAAAACCTAAAAGAAGCAACAAAATCACCATCCCAACGATGAAGACAATGAAGACAAATTAATGTACCCAAAACTTCCTTTGTGAAGTAAGGGACATAAAAGATACTTTGAATAGAGATCTAGAATCTTCTTTTATAAGAACAGATTCTACCATAGGTCATATAGACAAAGAAATGAGACATTATCTCCACTCCATACACAGTTATGGGTACAGTAAGTACACTAATGCAGACACCATGAAAGAGGGTGGAGGGCGGCTAGTGTCATTGCCAAGGGCAAAGGATGATGGGAGACTATTTGATGGAAGGTAAGGGAGATTTGTGAGGGCTGTGAGGGCAGCACTTCCAATTGTCCAGCCTAGCTGGAGAGAAGACTATATGAGGTAAAAGGAGAATTAAGGTTGCAGAGGGCCTTGGGAATCAAGCCAGGAAATCTGCCCTTTGTTGGGCAGATGAATTGCTCTCAAACTGAGAATACTAAGGGTCTGACAACATAGACTGGCGAATGCTGTGTATTAAGACCTTAATTCTGTCACAATGCTTATAAAATTATTAAAGATTTTGAATCCTTCAGGGGGAAAAGACATGCTGAGCCTGAAATTAATTATTTTAGAGAATATCTACCTACTGGTGGGGAAAAAAAGCATTGGAAATTTGAAAATTGGCTTGAAGCAAGGCACCAAGGTTGATAAGAATAATCTAGAAGCTTCATAAGGAGTATAGGTATCATTGGGTTCCCATAGGCAGTGTAAATGTCATAGTGACTTTAGGTATCTGGCCATTAGCCATTCCCCCCTTCATGCTGCAATAATGACATCATGAACCAAAAGATCCAGCCTTTAGCCCAGTGTGGTGCCTATAATCCAGCAGGAAGCACAGGCCAACAGACGTGTGAGTTTGAGACCTGCCTGGATTACACAGTGTCACACTATGGGAGCCTGGATGGAAATTATGTTGGTCTTGCTGTGACCCAAAACAAATTCAAGGAAGGGACATTCTATATGCCCACTCAGGCTTGCCTTCCTCTGGTAGCTCTAGACAGAAGGGTGGATAACAGAAAGAGCACAGGCTTTAACCAGAATGCGCTCATGCATGCCTCAGTTTGATTTCAGGTGAAGGGGAGTAATAACAATTGTCTTAGAGGCAGCGGTATGGATTGGTGGACACAGCACAGCACAGAACTTAGCTAGCGCCAGATTTTATTCTTTAAGCACCTCTAACATTTTTTTCAGTATCCTTCACTGAAAAAGCTACAGACCTCAGAAAACACTTGTGCAGAATCCCACCCTTCCCCTTGCTTGCTGCCTGCAGACTTAGGTCACAGGCCTTGGAAGCCAGGGTGGGGCAGAGGAAGGGCGGGCTTGCCAACCGGACAAGGCTACATCTCCCCTGCCACTGACTCAGAGGCTTCAGGCTGGGGGCTCCAGAAAAGAAAAATCTCCTATGAGAGCGGAACTGGGGAGGAGACAGGCATCAGAATAGCTCCAGGAAGAGAGGAAGGGAGTGCTTGTGAATGGGAACAGAGTATGGGCCATGGGAAAAGAATTCCTCACATGGACTGGGAATGACAGCCAGCAGAGGCAATTTGTGCCTCCGTATCCATCAGGAGTAAGAACATCATGGAGCAATGGGATCATGGTCAATAATGACTGTGATGATGTCCACAAGGGAGACACCCCTTTGCCTTGACATAATAGTTATCCAATGACTGTGACAATCTTTCCAAAACAAATAAATTACTGAAGAAGGAACTTGTGCAATGACTTTCCACTTAATGGATGCCATTGATTTGAAGTTAGTTAGGCAGTGGCAAGAAGCTTTGTGGCTGATAGTAGGATCCTACCACAACTACCAGTGCCACCACCAAATGGATGGGATCTTCTGGTGCCTAACCCAGTTCACAAGAGCCAACTCAGGAGTGTGCATGAGTTTCTCTCTATATCTTTTGGCGCTTAGGGACAGTAAGTTTCTCTGGAGGCTCCACTCATTCCCAGTTCATGGTACAGGTTCAAATTACTCAAGAGGACATTAAACCCTGCTGACCATGGCGCAGCCATGCATGCCTCCAGTCCTGAACCAAAACTTCCCAGTATCAGAGAAGGTCTGTGGGAGCTTCCACAAATTCCTCAGCACTCAAAAACAAAAACAAACAAACAAACAAACAAAAACAAAATAGAAACAGCAAGTTGCTTAGGAAAGGAATGAGTAAAGCTGGTCAAAAACAGAGTGAGAGTTATCCTGACCACATCCAAGCTGCTACTGTGTTTGTCTCTGTGAAGGACTCTGGGCTGAGGAACCCACTCGCTAAGCATTACTGGGACACTACAAGAGCTGATGTCTGCAGTGAGAACAACTAAATTGCACACGTGGGCCCCAGTGAAGTCACTCTACTTTTCTGAAGTTCTCTTTTCTCGTATGCAGCCCGAGATGTGCTCACTCTTAATATCTGTGCGAAGGTGTCAGAACTCCCTGGAGCTGGACCATGGTGAGCTGCCATGTAGATGCTAGGAATTAAACCGGGGGTCCTCTGGGACTGCTGAGCCATCTCTCCAGTATACCCAAGATGAGGTCATTTTAAAAAATGTTGCAAGAGTGTATTGTATTCAAAAACTGGAAAGACACACACACCAATGAAATACGTTCTGCAGCTAAAAACAACAGGAATAACAATACTCCTATATCCTAACAATTTTCCTTGCTGGTAGTGGGATTGTGCTTCCAGTTGCTAAAACAGAACTGCTGGTTGGGTATGTGAGGAAGATAACAATTGATGGTGCATATCTGCCTCCCCTCTCCAAAGGAATGAATATGGAACCTTGGCATTCACATTTCATTCATAAATGGGACTCTTTTCTGTCCTAGCTTTAAATCTGGGCTCCTACAGAATTGGAATTCCAACCTCCTTATTCTGAGTTTCAGCCTGGTGCTGTCTACCTGGGTCTAAAGCCTAGTGTGTGAGCCAGGCTGTTTCTAAGGCTCCCTAATTCTTGCTAAGTCATTTGTGTTTCTGGGCTGTGATTTGCATACTGGAGAAACAGGTCTGTACAGTCCTCTCCCTTCATTTCCATTTCTCTGAAGAGTGAAAAGGCAGCTTTCTGGGAGGCAGCATAGGTCACCCACACCCAGAGTGAGACACTTTCTTGCTCTCCAGTCTCCTCCTTGTCTCCCTACCTAGCCCAGGATCATGTGCTTGGCCGAAGGCCACATGATGTAAACCAGTTTCCCTCTGTAGAGTTATTAAACTGCTTTGAAGACAAAAGAGGTTTTATGGTTTTGTTTTGTTTTGTTTTTTTGTTTTTGACGTGACACTTTCTTCCTTTCCAGAAAGATCAAATCTCCTTTTTCCATCACTATCAAGAGAAGAAAAGGAAATAGCCACTCTGCCAAGCACTGAGTTAGACACTGGGCTACTGCCACAATCATCATGTCACAGGGAGTCACCAGGGAGTCCATGGCACAGATGAAGAGATCAAGGCAGAAGAGGCCATGTTGCTCAAGGCAATGAGGAGCTCTGAATTACACAGAAAGATTGCCTTTCTGAGTCTACAAGCTAACTCAAGAGCTGCTGTCTCTGTAGGAAATTACTGCTTTACATGGAGTCCTGGTTTTCTGAACTTATCTCTTCAGTCTTTGGAGAAACGAAGCCATCCCATGGAGTGATGTGGTTGTCACCTGAGACAAGCTCCAGGATTATTTGGAGCTTCAGGCTCCTCTACTGCACCTGTCTCTTGTACCCACTTCTCAATGGCACACATATGGCCTGTAGAAGTGAGTGGAAGGCACTGGCCTGGGAATCTCTGTGCTGACTTAATTAGTAGAACTAACAGTGCTCTGCTCCATCCACTCCCAACCTGAATCAGGGAGATTCTCTAACTCAGTCACAACTATGTGCTTTTATGGTTTTCTCTACAAATTATGAACATCTTTGGTGTTTTCAGGTACTCACATAGGTTCTGGCTCAAAGTTCCCACAAAAGGGTGGATGAATGGACAGATGGAATGAAGTAGAAAGGAAAAACATCTGGTACAGTGGTTTATGCCTCTCTCCCCCAAGAAACAGCAATCAAGTCCCTATGAAAGGTTGGAACATGTTCTTCCAGGATCTGTGGGAATGCCTCATGGGCACCCCAGACCCCATGCTCTGGGATTTCAAACATATTGAACAAAACCTCAATGACTAACAACCACAGCCTGGAGAATGTGGCCATCGGAGGTCAGCCACTTCCCTGTTTCCTTGGTACCCAACAAATCCTGTGACATACAAACAGTTCTCACAGGACAACACAGAAAAAGCCAATGGGTAAAGGGTTCAGGAAAGAGGTGAAAGTCTTGTCCCTAGACCACATGGTTCTTAGTAACCTAATAAGTTCATGAGTAGGATGAAAAGAAAATTATTGGAATGGAAAAGATCATTGACCTATGACAGTCAAATGACCTGAGATTCACCCATCTCTCATCATTCCTCTAACATTCACTGCACACTTGTTAAGTATGTGAGGGGGGTTAGGAAGGGCTCATGATGGGGGATGAGGAGGCCATCTATCTTAAACAGAGCAATCAGGGAGGGCTTCTCTGAGAATGAGACCTGCAAAAAGACAAAGGGCAAGGAGTTGTCTTCCAAAGAGGAGCCTGGATGTAAACCCGCTGCAGCCTAATGTGCACTGAAGGGAAAGGTGGAGCTCATGATCCTGGACGTGAGTGATGAACTCTCAAGTATATACTTCGTTTCCTGCTGCCTTCTGGCCACCAAGCAGTACTGAACTGAACACCTGACACTCTGGTGGAAGGAGGCACAGCGTGTGCTTGTACTTACTGTGGGTCCCTCCAGCTCCTCCCACTTTCACAGGGACTAACGCAACAGGAAGCCTTCCCTGGCTTTGTCTTCATCTATCTGCTCCAGCACACCACAGTCCCAAATAGCCAAAATAACCTACTCATCTCCCAAGCCCTTGAGCACAAGGTGCCAAGCTGTCATCACTGTCTTCCTGGGTCTCCATCTGAACTCTTGAAGCACTGTGACATCTCACTGAATTCCATCTTCCCACTCCTATCGTGGTACTTGATGAATATCAGCCACTCACTAATTTAGTGAGTGCCTGATATTTGCCAAATGCTGAATGTGTCATCCCCTTGTGGATGATCCCAGGTCCAATTCACTTCAGAAGCCCTAGAGGGTATCTAAGAATCCAGTAGCAAATTGGAGATAACATGTGTTACACAAGTTGGTGTCTGCCCTAGGATTGGTGTGTTAACCAGCTAACTACATTGTCCTCACAGCCTGACCATGGAGGCAGAGGACCAATCTAGATGTGGTCCTCTGGGATGTAGGCCAAGGCCCTGAGGTGGCAGGCATGGCATATGTTTCTATGTGCTGTTTTTGGTTTGGTTTGGTTTTATTAGAATCTACATCAATCCCTAACAAACCTTAACCTCATCCTTAAGCTTCCATGCCTAGAGATAATTTGGTGTTTGGGCCATGGTTTTTCCAAGCCACCCATTTTGCAAATCTAAACCCAATCTGGAGTGCCTTTCAAAGCTATGGAAGCTGCTGATGGCTGAGGCTGACAGGCCTGCAGTGGGGATGCCTGGGGTTTCTCGTCAGCCCCTGTCTTTGAACACCAGGACAGAAGTTTGGCCCTCATGACTTCCCTTCCTCTTTTTCATCACATAGAAGACTTTACATTTCTTCAAAATAGAACACATAGACTAAGTGATAAATAGTGCTGTCCCCACTCTTTTTTCTTTCATTTGACAGATGGAGAACCTAGGACCAGATCAGAAAAGTGGCAACTACTCTATAAGATAGACGTGACAGTCTCCATTTTACAGATGGGTAGACAGAGGCTGTGAAGTACCTCACAAGTAGTCAGTAGCAGAGTCTGCATCTGTCTGATTCTAGAGGCAAAAGCAACCAGTGCTGAGTCCACTGGTTCCCATATGGTTCTTTCCAATGCTCCAGGGAAGCTGTGGGTCTCAGGCTGTTAGAAAAGGCTCAGGGTCCATGGAGGTAGGCCAGGATCCATGCCCAACTCTAGCACTTCCTGGAGTCCAACAGAAAAGCACTTGGGGAGGGCCAAAGGGCTGTCTGACCTATCACAAGATTTCCATTCTAGGGCAGCGAGCTTCAAACTTCCTGTGTGAAATATCACAAAAAACCAAGTTTCTAGAAAAGAGCACTGCTCATATTTTCAGCCTTTTGCTTCTGAGATTATTTTAACAGGGGCAAGATGGGGTGGGGTGGGGGGGAGGGGGTGGGGGGTGGGCAGCCGGCTGTGTGTATGGATCTGCATGTGTTGGCGTCTTCAAGGAACCAACACTGAATGTGTGCATCTTTGCACAAATTCCTAAGATCCTCTGGTGTGTATGTAATCAGGTGTGTATGTGTGTGATCATGCAGTAAACAAGGGCTAAGCATTTCTCTCTCTCCCTCCTCTCTTATTTCCAGCTTCCCTCCCTTTCTTACAGCAATAACAATAAGAAGGCACTACAAAGTTTCTCTCCCTCAAAGACATACAATAAATGTTCAATAACAATGCATGCCTCACTCAATCATCCTTTGTACAGACTCCCTTCTATGACCACAGCTAGTGAGGGCTGTGGAGTGGAGTGAGCCAGGCCAGGGGAGAGTGTAAAATCACCTCAGCTGTTACAACAGATGTGAAGAAGGGAAGGTCTCTTCTCTCTCCTTCAGGTGGAGTCGAAATTAGGTCAAGCTCACATTCCTTTTGCTTTGCTTTTCTGAGAAGGTTTGTTTTCAGGTTTTTGTGTTTTGTTTTTGGTAGCCAATATAATGAGAAGAAGCCACAGTCCCCCTTGGGGAAGACCACCCTTCAAGTGCCTTTCTGTTTTATTGGCTGTATGATGTCGTTATTAACTTCTCAGATTCAAGTCTGTTTTCACAAACAAGATAATCAAAGCCAAGCCCACAAGCTATGAAGAGAAGCAAATGTTTTGTTGTGAACTACAGGCATAGTGCCTGGCACACATCAGGAACACCAAATCTGCACCCCAAACATGCCAGCACACACCTGGGCAGCTGCAAAGGACACCCTGCCCAGTGCTGGCTTCAAAAGTATTCAGTATTTTTCTCTTGGAATAAAATGAAGGGACATGGGGTGGGATGGGGGGGGGGTTGGGGGGATGAACACATGCAATTCTCCTAAGCACTTTTACAAAATCCTGAAATTACATTTGTGAAATTGCTTCCAGCCCTGGTGAAAATACACACATGGAACAGAAACCTAAATCTCTCCTAAATTATCCTTTTTAAGAGCAAAACAAAAACAAGCAAATGAAGACTGGAGGGGAGTGCCATTCGTGAATAAGACCAGGTTGAATGTTTTTATAGGTTGGGGCCTACCTTTAAGCACTGCATCCTGGGTAATGGGAAGCCAGAGGCCTCTGAACTTGGAAAGGAGTGGGGAAAAAGCAAAGCAAAACAAACCCTGTTTTTTCCAATTCCCAATTATTATTATTTTTTTTTAAATAAGTTGAAATCAAAATGTTCTTTTTCCGAACAGCTTACACTCTTCGGACCTCTGTCTGACCTCTCCACACCTTTTCACTCTGAACTCCACTGGAGCAGCTGAATGCAGGAAGTGCCTTGGCTGGGGATCTCATTCAAGGGAGGAGGAAAGGCGGGGAACACCATGTTTAAAGGAAAGCAGAGAGGGGCCCGCTGTCCACCAGGCAGCTACAATGGCTGTCCACCTGTACTGTCTGAGTATGTCCCAAGAAGCAGGCTGGGGAGGGCCAACATGTGACTTCAAATCACATCTCCACCCTCCAAGGCAAAGGAACTTAGACACACTTCTCACTGTCTCTGGACCCAGGAAACAGGAATATATATTTTGCGCTTCGTGTCCTCCTGGACAAAGAGGTACTTTGTAAAAGTCAAAATCACTCTCAGTAAGTGAGATAATGAAGGCCAGTGAGACGGCACTTGCTACTTGACAATGCAAGCAAACCTGATGACCTGAGTTCAATCCCTGGAAGCCAGGTAAGTAGGGGTGGAAGACAGAATTGATTCTGACTGCCATAGGCATGTCATTACCATCTATATAAATGACTTAAAATTTTCTGAAGTGATAGAACAAAGCTTCCTGAAGTCTTTCTATCAGTGTACTATGGAAACAAATCCATGCAGTGCACAACACAAGGAACCAGATCAGAAGCCTTGGATTTGAAGGTCACAGATGGTACTTTTGTAAATTTGACAGTTCACCTGGATTCTCTGGGCCCAATAATCTTTTCCCACTACAGAGCAGTATCTGTAACATAACGATTACTCTAAAGACCAAAGGAGTCACAGTTTCACAGAAAGCAATGCTTATACCATCAACTACTACGCGAGAATCTTCTATCACTCTATAATTTCCAAATGGACATACAGTCCCTATCTAGCAGCAGGGTGAACAGATTTTTATCTAAAAAAGAGAAAAAACCTAGAAAGTAACAAGACCACTGCTACGGCAGTGTTGAGCTGTGATGAGAGCCAATGTTCTCAGCATTTCCCCCCCTCAAGGATTTCACAGGAACTATGTTCTCAGTGATGCCATGGGGGTAAGCTATGGTTGGGCTCTGCTCCTGTTAGAGAACAGACACTTACCACCAGATACAGCATGGTAAACATGGAGAAGGAGGCGTGGCCTGAGAAGAAGGACTTCCTGCAAGGACAAAAGAGAGCCATGAAAAGATCATATTCACATCCCCAGTGTCCACTTTTCTGTCTTCCCTGCCTAGAGTCTAACCTTGACACTGATCTTGCTCATGTTTGCATCCTTGGTAGTGCTTTGGAGACTTGCCTGGAACGTAGCAGGCAATGCATAAATAAACAAGAAAATGAATGAATGGATGGATGGATGGATGGATTTACCAATGCTATATCACAATGATGTATTTACACATCTGTCTCAATCATTTGGCTATGAGTTCTCCTCATCCAAACCAGAGCCCAGCACCCAGGGGGTTCCGTAGGTTCTCTCTAAATGAGAGAGACTGTGTCAAAAAGGGCACCTGCTATGTCTGTGTGGTGGTGGCAACCTACCTGGCCTCCTGTACTTTGCTGTCTTCTCCTCTGCATTTGTAGTTCTGAATGTAGCCCTCGGAGCAGTTGATCTGACTGAAATCCGGGTCACAGACGCTCAGGAAGTGAGGCCGCAGGCGCCCGATGGACACTTTGGCGATGTCTGTGAAGGACTGGCTAATGGCACAGCCGAAGAGGAAGCAGCCCACTTGCTTATAGAGAGCAGCCACATAAGGGTTCTGAACGGTGGATCGGGACTTCTCCTTGAGGTAATAGATCCGGTAGAATTCCCCTGTGATGATCTGAAATGAAACCAATAAGGAAGTTAGGTAGAGCTGAGACATTCTCAGAGCTAATGCTGCAGGCCACATTTAGTGACAACTGGAGAATATATTCAGTATTTAACTACAAAATCCCAATTTCCTACTTAAATATGTATACTTCAATAAACGCAAGAGGAACAGAGTGTGCATAGCATGCCTGTCATTTCCTTTTTTAAAAAGATTCATACATTGCCATAGTATAGAACAATAAAACCCACCAAGTATAAATGTGTATATACACATGTACATGAGACTGATGCATATGTATATATGTACATCAAAAAAAGTTCTCAAATATAGAAAACAAAAGAAAATAAAGACTAAGGGAATGATTAAGAGTGACTATATGTCAGGGACCCACGTGTGCAAATCTTAGGGTTCTGGGATGTGGCATTATTTGTACTAGCTTGACTCTGGTGAGGGTTCTGCCTTGGTGCTAGCATTGATGGGTGTTTCCACAGTGAATACCACAGTCAGGTCCTGAGTGAGTCCAGTCTCTGCCTGCCACCTATCCCACACACTTGAGCACTAACCCTCTCAAGCTTTACAGGCTTCAGCCTCCTTCCCCATAAAAGGAGGCTGCTGGCCTTTGCAGAGTCGTTGGTTTATATGAAGATAGCATTGGCAGGAAATGTGCCGAGTCACAGAAAGGGAGTCTTCATTTATTATTTTCATTGCTTAACATTTATTTATTTAATTTTCTGCACTGAGAACTGAGCCCAAGGCCCCACGCTGAGTAACATCTCTAGCCCCATGTTACTTTTTACACATAAAGCATTATGAAAACAACAAAACCAGTGGTCTAATCTGGACACAGTGGCATACACCTACAATGCCAGCACAAGGAGGCTTAGGCAGGAAGATCAAGGCTTCAAGACCAGTCTGTGTTTCATAGTGAAACTCTGTCTCAAAAATAAACATAACCAAAACAACATTGAGATAAAAGCCAACATTTCATTCCATATGGTGCCTGTAGGTGTCTGAATTCCTCAGTCAGGCTTTGTTTTCTCCTTAGGTTTGAAAGCCAAAGGAGGCTGGCTCATATGCTCTTCCACAATGCACTATATATATCCCTGCCGCTGAAACTGCCTGGCTTTCCAGTAAGCATGGGCCAGCTGTCACTCTATAAGGTGAATATGGACAGTGTCACTTTGTCATTAGGACAAATTCCCTTTGGTGATGCACATGTGGATAGTGTTTCTTTGTCACTGGATCAAATTGCCTTGGGTGATGCACAACTGTGCAGCCTGCTCCCCTTTCTTAACTCCACAGCACAGCTGTGGCCACTTCCTGGTTGCAACCCCAGGCCAGGGACAGTGATGATCAGCTCATCACTCACCACAAAATTCCCTTTCACACTTCCTCCCATGGAAGAGGATGAACCACACTCACCCTTTCAGGGAGCAGTTATGTTCACAACCACAAGGGAAGCAATAGATTGGCACATCCGGGGCACTCCTTTGCAGAGGTTCCGTTATTCCTTTACAGTGGGGCAAGGCATCAAAGCATGAGTTGAATCTAGGCCTTCAAAGGCCTCAAAGTGTAGGGAAGGATGGTGTATAGTGTAAACACACCAGCGGGGCCCAGGGAACAATGCTGACACAAGAGCCCTGGTTGGCACGTGTACTGTGTTTGTAAGTGCCATACTCTTCCCAGATCACACTGAGGATGAATCTACAGGACAGGGATGGTTAAAGGCTGGCCCAGTCAGCGTACTTGCCTAGCTATTCCCTGAGAAAGCAGAACTAATATTTAACTCCCCATAGGTGCTCAGAAACTGTTACTGTAGGAACAGAGAGATGTCAGAAAGTAGGAGATGAGTCAATCCTCAGGGATGCACAACTGGAAATGTCCCCTAATCCTTGCAAATCAATGTCCCTCTGATAACACGCCACAGAGATTAAAATCTGAGAGGTGTGGCAAGTCCCATATGAAAGCAGTCATTCTATGCTGACAAGATTAGAGCCCAAATGAACTTGCCCCCGCCCCAAAGATTGGACCCAGGTGCACTCTTCTGTGCCCAACGTTCTTTCCTACCATTCCTGATCCAATTCCCTTTTCCAACCCCTTTAGACTTCTACCCTATGGAACCCTACAGACTAACACGTTCCAGATGTCCGTTACCGCAGTCTTGCTCGCTGACTCCTTCTGATTCTTATAAATCACACTCAGGTGTTTACATGGAGGGGGAAGGACACTGAATGAGAATCAAGTAGCCATGGTTGGAGTCCTCAGCCGCCGAGTGAATTTGGAATAAGCTCTCTATTTGCAGAATCCTAGTTTAGTACTTCAGAATAGTAAGGACTTTTACCCTGGACTCTGCTGTGCTAGCTTCCAAACTAGCTTCCTCACTAAGCAGAGGCAATAGGTAATAGACAACAGCAGAGGAAGGTTACTTGTGAAAAATGCCTACAAGCAAGTAGTCGAACCAAGGCCCTGGGTACAATGCCTGCCCTTAGATTGCTCCTAAGTTTCCAGGCCCAGGCCACTGACTTAGACACCGAAATCCTGGCTCAAGCATCATTTGGTGTAATTTTCTGTTCATGCTAAGAAAGAACATGTGGGTTTCTACTGCAAACACGTATTTTTACATGAACGGACTGGTTTGTTGACCACAATCACTTCTGTTCAGGACCCTTTCTTTGGGGAGAAAAGGTTTTATTACAAATCAAGGACTCTCTTCAGCCCTAACCTCTCAACATCGTAAAATTCCTATAGTGTGGCCACTTCAGGGAGCCGTGAGTGAAGACCCTGGTAGTGAGAGGGAAGATGAAGAGGGAAAAAGAGACCGTATGCTACCTCAAACTCCTGACAATGTTCGTCCTCCCAGCAGCCATTTCCCACAGTTTCTTTGAACCGTTGTTTCATTTGGTCTACAACTCTGTCCAAAAGACAGGCCCATTGCACAGATGGGAATTCCGGGGCTCTGAAAGATGGAGTCCGGTAAAGGACAGGGGTAAATCCCACTGTCTCTTAGGTCAAAGATACGGTGTGGGCTACCCAGAGATTAGCTTGTTAGTTCTATTGTTATCAAAACCATTTTCTCTGGTGGAGGAGCAGTTGTGTGTCCCTAGGACAGCCGGTCTGAAGCCACTTTGCAGACGCACGGCTCCAGGACCACATGGCTCCTGGAGCCGCCCTGACAGATTGCACAGTTAATGAGCAGCAAATTATGTATTTTCTCCATCCCCTTGTACAGAAGGGTCGAGGAGTCGACAACACAGCCATAAATCATCATTATGAACCAGGGGGACTCAGCTTCTTGTAATCCTAACCCTTAAAGGCTATTTAATGAAACTTGGGCTGCACCTCTGCAGGAGAGGCAAGGGCTTAAACTGCTCCCTGACATGTTACTCACCTACTTGGAGTCTCAGATTTACTGCTTTCGGACTTTATTCATTATTCACAATGTTTTCATTCCTGGGTCATAAAATAAGCGCCCTCCTCCCCTCCAAAGGCTTGGTCCCCACCCCCAGGGCCCTCATCATTTCTGCCTTAGTCAGCAAGGTTCTGATATGTAAATTTCACTTTGGATGTTGATCTCTTTCTGAAGCAGTTAGCAGCAGATCTGGGAGTGATGGCTGGCGGCCAGGCCAGCAGAGAACTCTCCCCTACCTGCCTTTTAAGGCCCTTGGCCTGGAGAGTGGAAACTCACACAGAGGAAAGCATGGCAATTAAGCTACAAGGGGACAGAAAGGGATGGGTCCTGGCCAGCAAGCCAGTGTTTGGGAAGTTGTCTCCAACTGTAAGAGAGACAGACAGAGAGAGAGAGAGAGAGAGAGAGAGAGAGAGAGAGAGAGAGAGAGAGAGAGAGAGAGAGAGAGAGAGAGCCTCTTCCTGCCTTTCAGATATTAACTGTTCTAGAGAGGAAATGGAGACAGACATTAGGCCAGCCTTAGTGGGAAGGATAGGGCATGGCACAGAGAAAGAGGCACCGACCTAAGAGCCAGTGAGTCTCAGTCTGACCCCCATCTATTACTTTTCAGCCAGATGACTTCACCTGTCTGGGCTTAGGTGTCCCCTTATAGAAAACAGCATCAATATCCACCCCGTGAGTCTGGCCAGGGACTCAATAGGTGATATATCAAGTGCCTGGCACCTCCATAGCTTCATCTTGGTTTGGGGTTTTTGTCCTTCCTCTTTCATGGTTAGGAGGGGTTGGGCAATAAAATAAAATTAATAAAAAAAAATCAAAGCACTATTTAAGAATATCTTTTCCAGGAGCTCTTTGGAAAAGAACATTTCAAACTGGATGTAGGGAGCATAACCTGCCAGGGGTAGAAGCAGAAAATACATGTGTGGTGATGTTGGTTTTGATCCTTCCAGGAAACAAGACAGAAGAAAGGAAACCCATTACAGAAGGACCCCCTACCCACCCCACCCCCTCAGCTGCTCTGCGTTATTTTAAACATTCTGCTTTATTTATAAATCACCCCAAGAAAAGTAATATTTTTACACATTATGTCCTAACAATTCCTCTTCTGGAGACTGAGAACCCTTCCCCTGTTGACTCTGAAGGGCTAATGTCCCTATATTCTGTTCTGCTTTAATAATATTTACACAGCATTTTACAGCTTACAAAGCCCTTTTCCCTTGGTCGAGTTGTCTGTTTCTCATAGCACCCTGCGGGTCACTGTATGATTACCAACGCTAAGTGAGAGTGGTGAAGGCCAGAGAAGCCAGTGAGTCACCCTGAATAAAAAAAAAAGGGGGGGGGCAGCTTGGCAGCCCCACGGCTAACACCTGGCATCCTCTCTCTCACTCCTGTGGTCTTTCTGAGGGTACCAAGAAAACTGTTTCTTTAAAGTCCCAGCAGGTAGTCCTCATGCCCCCCAAACAGAGACAATACAGTTAGTGATCTTCTACTCTTGTAGTATGCTTGTACATTTACGTCCTTGTTAGCTGCCATCCCGAGTTGTTTGTTTGTTTTGCCCTACTCCAACCCCTACATCTCATGTTTGTGGGTTAACAAATTTCTTTGTGCCCAGAGAAGATCCATTCAACAAACACTGGATGATGGAGAATCATTTTTTCTTAGTTTTTTTCTCAATCTTGAGGCAAAGGAAAGATATAATATACTTGGGTTCTGCCTCTTAAGATAGAGTCAGGAACATGTTGTACTTTCTCTGACGCCAAATGTTCCATCTTAAGTCTACCATATCAACCTAGGCCTGGCCCAGGATGATGTGGTAGACTTTGGGGAGCCCCTTTTGAGGGCCTTACCCTGCCTGGGGAGTGAAGGGGGGATGGCTAGGGGCAGGTGGGATGTTGGGGGGGGGAGGGAGAGGGAGAAGGGATTGACATGTGAAACAAGCTTGTTCCTAATTTGAACTAATAAAAAAAAAAAGAAAGAAAGAAAGAAAAAAGAAACTGCTATACTTAAGTACAAGTGATTGGATAATTCCAACTCAAGTATCTTCAGCACTTTGGCAGTGAGCTGGGTGGGAAAGACCAGGAAGACACAGTAGGCATTTCTAAGGCTACCAGTGGTGATTCTGGTAGAGGAGAGAGAGAGGGAGAGAGAGAGAGAGAGAGAGAGAGAGAGAGAGAGAGAGAGAGAGAGAGAGAGATCTCAGAAGCCCATTATGGCTGCAATCAGCGTGGCTACCCTGTGCCCATTAGCCTCATGAGGAACATAGTTTCAAGTGCCATTATTTTCCTTAAAGAGATCCTGTGCCAGTCCATGCGGGAGTCTCCTGGCAGCTCTCTCTACAGTGTTGCACACTACCAATCCCACACTTCTTTTCCATGTTGAATTTGTCAAGTTTCCTTAACATTGTACCACTGTGCATTTCTTCCTGTTTCTAAGCTACCTTCTCCATTTCCAATGTTTCCACATTTGGCTTCTACTCAATAAATTCAAGTCTTTGATGGAGTTGTACCTCCAGCTCTCTGCTGTTAATGGCTTCGATAGCTCTGTGAAGATGATCTCCTAAAGGGCAAATGTCCCCCATCAATCCTGTTCCAGTCTTCTGCTATTTCACCCAAGTGGACAAGATACCAAGAGGTCAAACTATCCAAGTTCAAGATTAAACCCAGTCCTGCCCATTGCCAACAAACTACTTGCCTCACCCCTGTTCCATGTGTCCCTAAACCTAACTTCAAAGACCCAGAATCTTAAGATTTCTCCCTTTCCCTTATACCACTACCATCAACTTCTATTTGCTCTGCTATTTCAAGGTCCCTCATGTCAGCCTCTTTTCTCCTGTTCTCCCTGTATTACCACCATGACTTCATTCTTACCACGGTTAGAAAACTGACCAAACCAACTTAAAACAATATTCTTGTCAACCTCTATCAATTAATTGGAGTGAAATTCCTCAGAGTCAGAGACCTCGACAGTCATGCCCCAGTCTTCTTTGTCTACCTGAACTTTGTCAGCGCCCTTGTGCCTGTTTCTCCAGCCAAACAGGTCTGCTTTGCAGTTCCTGCAAGAACACCAGAGTTGCAAAATCTCCTCCATTGTTACAGAAATCCCCTTCTCCCTGCGAGTCAAGGTCTCTGATGAAAGTCCCATCCTTCCCCTTCAAAGTGGAGCTCAAGTGCCAGCTGGTCTTGGCACCAAGTTCAGGCTTTTTCACCTCTGCACCTGGAGTAACTAGGCATGTAAAACCTAGCTCGTTATGCTAAACCTGGCTCCTTATCCACACCTAGGGTGGTGCTGGTATCAGTAGCTTGACAATTTTCTGATAACTAGATAGGACACATGCTCATTAAAAATGATGATCAGGTATGTGTGTATGAAAATAACCCACAGTCCTCTACCTCTGAACTCCCAGCTACTTCACACCTCACACCATCTACACATTTGGTGACCAAGGCAAGAGAATAATAACATTTTCTGGTTATTTCTTTGTCCCAAGTAAAGGGAAAATTTGACATGCATTGTCCTTAAAGCAATCTTGTCCCTAGGGCCCTACCTTGATTTTTTAATTTTTCCCTAATTCGTTTCCCTCCCTGAAGCTTTAATAGCACAGCTGGTCTGGCACTTGGCTTTCATCCTCTTCAGACCATACGTTTCAAGGGCAAACCACATCTTATACAGCAGCTTATGGGCCACCAGGTATGTCTACCACCAGGACTGCATGGTATGCGGGAAAGACCCACTGAGCATCTATCTACACACAGTGGTGGACATCATAATCGTCGTCTTCCTCTTTTTCCTCCTCTTCCTTGTCTTCTTCCTTTCTTCTTCTTTTCCTCCTATACTGAGGGTTGAGTCTAGGGTCATGCACTTAGCTTATCTCTTTCACTCAAATCATTTCACACAATTGCTGCTACATACTCTCACCAGTGGTCACTTGCCTGGTGGCCTGAATGTTTTGTCTCCACACATGTAGCCCTCCAAAACCAAGAACTAAAAGCTTTTATAGCTGACCAAAGAAAGACAAAGAACACTTTACACAGCACCAAATATATTGTAGACTATAAAACAAACAAACAAACAACAACAAAAGAATGCTCATTAGAATACGTGGACTTTAAGCAAGTCAGACCTGAGTTTTAATTCTGGCCTTCACTTTTATTCAGCATGGTCACCTTGGATGAAATCACTTTCCTTTGTAGGCTTCAGTGTCCTCAATCACTCAGAAAATGGGGAAAAGAATGCCTACCTCATATAGCTGCTGAAGAGCATTTATGATAAGGCCAATTAGTTTCTAGTCCCTCAGATAGCCCATAAAAGGATCTGACTATCCCACCACACTCTGACCCCCACAGAATCAAGACAGACACACAACTGTCACCTTCATATTAGATACTGTTTGCAAATATGAACGATAAGGGCTGTACCTAACTAGAGAGGAACTGCTATGGGGCCTTACTTCTTTCCAGGCACTGGAGTGAGCTTGGGTGCTGGAGAGAGAATAAACGAAACCCTAGGCGGCGCTGGTCAATGCCTATGTTTGTTAAATTACAAATAGATGCCCCCTCCCACAATCCCCCAGGGATAAGAGGGTCTCTGCAGCCATCTGATCAGGGGACAACACAGCGAAGGATTAATGTGGCCTCTCTCTGTTGGTGGTCTTTGTAATTGCACAGATGGAGTGGATTGTAAATGGGGGACTGGGTCCCTCACTAACTCACTGCTGGGCCAGCACAGCTTCACCTTTTTTTCAGTTGCAAACTCAACTAACCTTTAATGAGGAGCAATGTTGGGGAACCTTGTTTTCTTGGCAGAACTCTGGAAGATAAAGGGAGATGGGGGTGGGGGTGGGGGAACTAATGAAGTCCAGATGTGGGCCAACTGAAGCCTGATCCTGAATAAACAAGCCCTGGAGGTATTAAGCTCTTCTTTTTGTCTCTCCAGAAAGAAATTTGCATGTGGCACTGAGCATGCTCCCATATTCCACACGGATTGTACTTAAGGCTTCTGGGAAACTAACTGGATCCTCGGGCATCTCAGGCCCATTGCTAAAGCATCCTTGATGATTTTTGTACACTTATACCAAGCACCATAGCCTACATCTTGAACCAGCAATTTTATATCACATTGGACCAGTCCCCACCCTGTGCAGCTAATAATAGGTTACAAACTTGGAAACAGACATGGTAAGTCAGCATCCCAGCTACAGAGCCAGAGGTAGGTTCAGAGTTCTCTGGGATTTTTGGAAGGGGGAGGAGGTAGCCAAGGAATGTCCCTGCAGATACCTTCTTGGTGTTTATTCAGTGCCTATCACATTGCATCAGAGAAGATCTGGCCTCTGTCTCTCAGGAACCTGTCATCCAGCAGGAGGGATCAAACCTAGACACGGATCCCATGACAAGGCAATGAGTACTTAAGGTACTATTGGCTTGCTGGAGATGCTCCACTTGTTGGCTATGCCATGAACAATGTGCACTTCGCTGCCATGCGCCCCACATCTGGTACACCAGAGGCCTGCGAAATAGCTGTGGAAGGGATGCAGCAGAGGACAGCCAAGGTGCCATGACTTTTAAAAGCCTTGGCTGGAGGATCAATACTGTTGCCCTGACTTTGCCAGTTGTAGGAAAGTCACTGATTATCCTTGAGCCCCAGCTGGCTCTAAGTAGGGAGGGAGACTGACCTATGATATGCCCATGTGTCAGTTCCTAGATATAAAGAATCTATGTGAGGCCACCTTGGGGTCTGATCATAGCAAGTATTGAGCCCATGGTTATTAAACAGAACAATGACCATGTGGGGGCCATATTAAGATCATTGACCAAAATACTCTTGATGGGCAACACAAGGCACCACTGAAGGAAAGCTGGATAGGACATGGATTTTACTATAGGCTGCTCCTAGCCTGACTGCTGCTAGAGTCATTAAACCTTTTCAAGGCAGGGTAGGGACTGCTGCTGCGTGGACCTGGACGGAATTCTTATTATGCTATGATTCCAGAATCTGATACACATCTGAAAAAGAGGTCAAGATGACGACGTTTTTTCCATAGGTTCTGCCTCAGAAAGGTGTCTGTTCTCTCTATAATGTCTGATGATTTGCATCTTGAAGCCACCCTGATCTCCTCCAGCACCATTCCAGTCCTTTGTTGTGGTGACTGAGCAAACTGGATCAAGGGCATCCCAATCAGTCAAGGCTCCTCTTGCTGTTTGAAACAAACCTGACATGGAGCAGAAGGTCCACGGCAGGCAGGCAGTAGCAAGCTGATTAGATTTCCAGTTCTGCAACCTGCTCCCTTGCCTGACCATCCGTCCCTCAGGCACTCTGGTCAGAAGTCGATTCTGGTTGAAGGCAGCCAGGATCTTGGGGCAGTCAAGCTGGGAGAGTGGGAAATGTGTCTTGCTGCTGCTGTCTGTAGCTTGTATAGCTTTTCCAGAACTGAGCATACCAAAGCAAGTTATTCATCTGCCTCTGAGGTCTTCGCTGAACTTTTCTCCAGGTGCACTCTTGGCATTATGGCAAGCAAGCAGACTAGTAGACCTCTACCAGCGATAGAAGCACACATGTCACGTGTGCCTCTAGCTGAAATGCATTGGCAGCTGGAGCAGGAGGTAGAAGTCCTATTGCAAAGAGGATTGAAAGGCAAGAGGCCTTGAACCTAACTAATTAATGACATGAAAAGAGTGGCAGACCCATGGTCAAAAGTGGGGATTCTTTTCTAGGCTCCATTTTAATTAGACATATATTGTCTTGGCTAAGTTGCATCGCCATTTTTTGACACTGTGCTTTCATTTTCAATGAAGGCAGCTAACACTTATTAAGTAAATGTCACTGTGCCTGGCATTGAGTCTCTCTCTCTCTCTCTCTCTCTCTCTCTCTCTCTCTCTCTCTCTCTCTGTGTGTGTGTGTGTGTGTGTGTGTGTGTGTGTGCACATGCGCACGCTGATACTGATCTCATCTCAAAACTTTAGCAAACGTGTTTACTTACACTTTCCACTTAATGTATGAATCTACTGAGGCTCATCAAGCTCAATTAACCTGAGACACACGCCACAGCAGAGGAGCTCAGTTATGAACCAGAGCATATACCTTTTTCTAGCTCTTGGTTTCTTTGAGGGTGAACTTTATCAACACAGTCTCCATGTTTCCCTGGCACACAGGAGCTCCTGACCAGATTAGCAGTTATTTCTAAATATTTTTTAAAACTTTACTATTGGCATTGGGGGCTGGCACATGGGTCACATTGACCATGTGGAGGTCAGACCAGAGGAAAACTTTGGGGGGTTGATTCTCTCAGAAATTGAATTCATGTTGCACAACAAGTCCTCTACCTGCTGAATCACCTCACCGACCCTGCTGTGTGTGCTGTGTATCCTGCCGGTGTTTTTCTGAACTATACAATGGCTTGACTGAAACCTATTTCACTGACTGACATCACTGCTTATCTTATTATAAAGGGTCCATCACAGGAGTATGTCAGGACGTTCTCCAGGGAACATCTCAGTGAAAACATCAAGATGACACTGGTAAAGGGAAAGAGAGAACCGCCTCTGGAGAAGCCACTTTAACATTTCCTGTGTCCATCCTGGGGTCTGGGAGAGACCAAGGGCTGCTCCCAGGTACAAGACTGCACACTGTACAGGGAGTTTAATCCTCTTGAGGAACTGTGAACATCGTTTTGATTATGTAGATGAGGAAACTGAGGATGATAGATACCATTCTTTCACTTGATTCACATTGGGGAAGGTGTCTAATTCACTTTCTACTGTGTGCCTGAGAGCAGCCCCCAGGGCATGCTGGGAATAACACCTGATAGAGTAAGTGCCTGAACAGCACGTGATGTGCCTGTCCTGGACCGGGTCTTATCACAAGACTCTGAGATTATAATGTGTTCTCTTAAAGCATTCAATTAGCCAATCCTCTGTCTGTCAAGAACACCTGTTCAAACCTCAGCAAGACATACTCTGCAATTAACTGCCTTCCACAACAAATGCCCTTTTCAGGAAAAGCCATTCTTCCTGGAGAACTCATTCCCACAACCATCAATTTGGAGCAATAGTAAATTGGACCTTTCATTTTTTAGCTTTTGAACAGCGATTCTCAGTGCACCTTCCCAAGCCACTATGGCTGCCAAATGGGTTGGTTTTCTTTTAAAGATTGGAAAGGATTCTACAAGCTCTCCTTGCCATTGCCCAACCCCAGAGTAGGCAAGTCACAAGAAAAACTTGTCTTATCAGCAGTTTACCTGTCACAACTCAGACCAGGCCAGTTAAGCTACCTTTCTATCTATTCCCTAAAGCAATCAGTTCATCTGGAGAGTTTAGCTACCTTGAAATGCATGTTTGATGGATCAGAAGGGGGCTTTGAAATCATCCAGGCATAAGGCTTGAATCCCCCTGGCTTTACTAGCTATAGGCTCTGAGTATGTCTTTTATCTAACCCCTCTGGGCTATCCATTTTCCATCTGCATAATGGGGGTAGCAGGCCAAAGTTCCACCTCCAAGCTAAGTTCAATAGAACAATTCAAGGATCTACAGCATTGACGGTCCTAGTGGATGTGTTACCTCTGCTTTTCACCCACATGGCAGGAGTTCAAGGGCAGAGTACAAACTCAGAAAATGTCGGAATGGAAGCTGTAAAACTATAAACCTCACAAATCATAACAGTGGCTTTCAAAGAATGACCTTCCCCATCTCCTGTCTCAAATGGACACACTCAAAGAGGGTAGGGCCCAGGTGGACCACACCCAAATTCCCACAAGCTAGCACTGCTCCAAAGAATCCTGGACCTTGTCACAGCTCCTGTACGGCACATTTCTGCAGCATTGTTCATGAGGTCTATACCCTTTAAGGGAAACACGAGTGAGGCTGAACTTTATACAGACACCCCAGTAACCTGTTCAGCAATTAAGAGTTTGTAAAGTATTTTAATATTCACTGTGCTGCTAGTTTTATATTAACATGACAGCTAGAGTCATTTGGGAAAAGGAAACCTCTACTGAGAAAATGCTTCCAGCAGATTGGCCTGTGGGGCATTTCTTGAGACACGTGTAGTCAGTACCACCCCTGGTGGTCCTAGGTGCTATAAGAAAGCAAGCTGAACAAGCCATGGAGAACAAGTCAGCAAGAAGCATTCCTCCATGGCCTCTGCTTTGGTGTCTGCCTCCAGGTTCCTGCCCTGACTTAGTGTTGGACTGCTACCTGAAAATACAAACTGAAATAAACCCTTTCCTCCCCAAGTTGCTTTTGGCCATGGTGTTTAACACAGCGGTAAGAACTCTAAGACACTCATGATCTTTTTATACTTTATTGTGACACTGTGAAGCCACACACTCATCCTCAAGTTTTAAAAGATTCAGGCTCGCTAGCAGAGGGTGGAGTCTAGATCAAGTGCTCTGAATTCCAGGTCCTATTTATCTTACCACCACTGCCACAGGGCAGGAAAACTAAACAGTATGCTAGAAATTTGCAAGGTCATGGTCACTACCACAGCAGCTGAGCAAAGGTGAGGCAAGAGCACAGAAAACACCTTGGCTAGCTGACAAGGATGGGACTCAGCCTCATGGCCCAGTGGCTCAGAGACGAGACCTCCGTGTAAGGGATGTCTTAGTTCGAATTGCAACTCTACAACTTATTAACTATCATGGACATTAGAAGAGAAAGCCAATATTTAAATTCCATTAGATCATCATGAGGATAGTGTACATTAACTACTTTAGAAGGTGTTTCTAAATGCTTATCTCCCAGTAAATGTTTTTCAGAAATAGTATTAGCTGCAAAAGACAAAATCATACTGGCTGAAGTTCTCTTTGGTGGAAGTCTCTTTTGACTGGTTGCAAAACCACTCATAGCTCAGATATGTTGCAGTATAACAAAAAAGGCAGTCAGATCAGTATGGCAGAGGCCGGACACTTACCGCCAGGATGGCAATAACAATCCCCACTGCACAGAGCACGGCATCGTTTATAGTCTCGCTGACTTTCAGGGGGTACTTGATGCTCTCGTCATTGCAATAAAACCCTCGACGATAAGGCTTAATGGTGCTTGTCTCGATGATGAGGAAGGGCAGAGCCGCTGGGGGAACAAAAATGGGGGGAAGGGAAGAGAAAAGGGAAAACATCAGTGCCAAGGAGCAGAAGACCTATACAGAGACTACCCCAAGCATCAGACAACAGTTAACTCAAATCCTACATTTATGGTATTCTACAGTCTGTGGAGCTTTCATGACATGTATTACCTTCTCCCCTTTTATCACCCCAGGGAAAGTGGCACCCCCCCCCCACCTTCTTTTGTCCCTTTGAGTGGTAGTGGAAGAGTTGGAAAGCAGTCTTCCATACCCTGCTTAAAGTTAGTCGGATTTTAAAAACTGAGTAACATGACCCAAGGCTAATGATGTTCAATTAGATGTTCAAGGTGACATCTTCTGGACCCTAACCATTTCTTCTCTGAGATGCTCATCTGAGGACCATGCCTGTTCCACACAGTTCTACAGGCACCAGAGTCAGACAACTTGGAGCTGAATCCTACTTTCACCATTTCCTAGTTATGTGGCTCTTGTCCTCACCTCATTCACCTCCCAGTAAATGTGTGTGATGAGCAGTTGTTTCTTGTACATAAAGCCTCTGGCAAAGGGTCTGGCTCAGTAGATACCATTTTCAAGTCTTTTCCCTCACTATTCAGAGGCATAGACTAGAGTTGAGCTCAACCCTTCCATCTGATATCCTAGATGGGAGACGAAGGGCACAGAAGTACCAGGTCATTCTTAAAGCGGTGACTAGTTATCAATGGCTACCTAGTTCCATTCTCTCAAAAGTCACAACTAATAGATTTTACCACTTGCCCGGAAGCATAAAGCAAATGTCCTACATTAAGTCTTGATTGAATATTACAGTCACCTCCTACTAGGGTGCCTGGCCCACGGTGTCTCCTTCCTACACACATGCACCAGTTTACTTCTTTTTGCTGTTGGTGTGGTTTTGAGACAGGGTCTCATTATGAAGCATTGGCTGTCCTGGAATTCATTATATAGACTAGGCTGGCCCTGAACTCACAGAGATCCACCTGTCTCTGCCCCCCAAGTGCTGAGATTAAAGGCGGGGGCCCTTATTCCTGGCTGGTTGAAAGATTTGAAAGTCTCTTACCATGACCATGTTAGTGGCTTACTAAAGTGTCATTAATGATTCTCCATTGCATGAGTAATAAAATCTTTAGCCCTGATCCAAGGAAAGCCCAGGACCAGAACCTCTGTCCTCAGTCTCCAGCTCTGCCAATCCTCCTCTGGACACTAAGGAAACAGGTACAGGGTCTGGCTCACATTGTCCCCAAGGCTAACAACTGTTCCTATAATGTACTGAACATTATAGGAACCCAGAGGCCACTTTAAGGTATCATTTCAGCACGATTCCCTCCCTTCTTCAAGGGGAAAAACATGAGACTCAGAATCTTTAGTTCATTTAGGGCTTGAAGTCCACCCCTCTCAGTGCCTAAATCCCCAATTTAACTTTGCAAATTGCTTTCATCAAAATGTTAAATTCATTAGTGGGAGAAAAAAAAACCCAAGATAAGCAGTTGTTTACAAGATAAAATTCCCTTTTCATTTAAAAAAAATTATATTCATGTCACGTTGCTCAAAGCCCCAGACCGCCTTTGGAAAAAAGTACCACGAACTCCACAATTTTTCAATTACCTTGGTCCAGACCAGCAGCGATAAAAACCCTAGCTTTCCAAAAAGTGTATTTATGTATCACAGTGCATACACACATGGATTTATTTGGTTTTATTCTTTGGATTTATTTGAATTCTCCAGCTATTTATTTTGTGACCCCTAACTGCTTCCTGTTAGAACAACAATTTACTTTATCAAATTCATACTGGTGCTTTGAAAAGAAGCTCAGCAACACACCACAGTATCGGGCTTGACCTTCTCAAAGTAAACACAGAGGGGCCCCAAAAGGCAATAACCATTAACTTTTGAAAGTCTCTGCCCTGGAGTGGAGGGGGTGGGGAGGCAGTGGATAAGTGTGTTGGTGTAGCCCTGACAGAAGTTGCTGATGTTCTGGGGTTGGGAGCCTGGGAGGGATACCATACGGGCTCAGCCCATCTTTACTCCATGGGCTAGAGATTTTGAAATGGGATCAAGTTGGCTATGAAGAGGGGCTGAGAAGCCAGAAACAGCTATTATAGCATACTTTTAGAGCTCCATGCATTGTGATGATGAGATGCTTAGCTGTGGCCTCTGAGGTGGTTGGGAGCCAAAGTGTTGCCCTCAGGATAGGAACAGACTCTGGGTGCCTGATAGTTGTGGCTCACACTTAGATCTCCAGCATCTATATCCAATAGCTTTCAGATGCCTGATATTTGTGGTTCACTTCTAGACCTCCAACATCTATTCAATAGTTTTCACATGATAGGCCTGTAAAACATGTTTCTGAGGACAATAAATAAGACATGTATAAAAGAGCTCTGGAGTTAGACAGAGGTAGGCTAATGATCTCGGGGTTGCTGTTCTACTTGAGCAGGTCATTTTACATCTTCAAGAATTCCCTTTCTGATCTGCTAAATGAGAAGAATGAAACCTAACTTCAGTTTTCCTGAGATGATGGGATAAACTGATGTATTCAGCTATCACTCAACACGTGTGTACTGACATTTTAACTATGTTTGCTCAGTGCAGAAATACAAACCCACCCAGACACTGCCCTCAGGGAGTTTCCAGTCCAGTCAGGGAACACACACACACACACACACACACACACACACAGACACACACACACACACACACACACACACACAGTGCATCTTTCCAGGAAGATTTGCTTGAAAGAAATCCAAAGCAACACATGGGCAGTAATGGCACAGAGTGTAAGACGCGCTAAGGACACTTGATCAATGTCAACAGGTCCAAGGAGATGGCTCAGAAAGGAAAACCATCTGGTTTGTTCCTCTGCCCTCTCTTTGGCTGGGAACAACACAGATGCTTTCTTTCCCTGTGGCTCAGGGAGGGTTTCCGCTTCTGATTATACGGGTGATGACTACAAACAGACAAGAAGTTGGATCTAAATAGTTTCTGTTTATTTTCTTGAAAGGCGTGGAGATATCATTTAGAAAACCCAATGGCCTTTTCTATCTCCTTTACAAACTTGTGGTATTTACTGAGGGTGATGCCAGTCAAATCTTGACTTTGCTCCAGAAAGAGCTGATAGAAACTGAATGAACACTCCCAACTGGACAACTAGTTCTCGGGACAGAAGACCCCACTTTGCTTCAGGAGAGCAGTAAGAGGAAAAGAAGAAGGAGTCCTTTGCAAAGCAGGGTGTCTGTTCCCATCACTGCCACCATTTTCATTATCTTCTATTGTCTTCATTTAGCTTAAAAAAACAAAAACAAACAAACAAACAAACAAACAAAAAAACCAAAACTTCACAACATCGGAGAGTAAGATGTTTGACATAGCTTCTGCCCTGGAGAAGTTCATGTGGCTGTTGAGAAGACACAAACCAAGGGCCTGGCAGTGGTGACACATAACCTTTAATCCCAGCACTCAGGAGGTAAAGGCCAGTTTGGTCTACAGAGCAAGTTCCAGGACAGCCAGAGCTATACAGAGACACCCTGTCTCGAAAAACAAAACGAAACAAACAAAAACAATGCACCAACCCAGAGTGTCAAAATATTACCAGTGCAATGACTGATGCACAGAGAGAACAAAACTACTCTACTGGGGCACTAGAGGTGTCTGGCAGGGGAGAGAGACTTGAGTTGACCCTTGAATGAGTAGGAGAAATTTCGGGGCCCCATGGGCCATGTACACTCATGAAAATGCAGTGCAAATTAAGGATTCCAGTCCTGGCAATTACAAAAGAACAATTATTGCTGAATACTATTTCAAACTTTGCTGTAGTCATGAAAAGATAGCTAAACAATGAGCAGAAGAAAGAGAACACAGCACAAAGGCTAATAATGATAGTTAGCATTTACTGAGCAAGCACTATGTGCCCACACTGGAGGATTCCCACAAGCACTGTTGTGGTCTAACAACCCAGTTACTTACTGACTGGGCTGTGGAGATGAAAGAGGCTAAGTCCCAATCTCCAAGGGGCCCAAAGGCCAAGCCACCCTATGGTTCAAAGAGATTAAAGTGGTTTAGCAGAGTTACTTTGTCAGTTAATGGTGAAGCTGGATGGAGTTCAAATGACCTGACTAAATCTTGGGTGCTTTCTGGAGTGAGTCACTTAAAACAGAAGCACCCATGGGTATGAATAAATGAGCTGAAGCTCCCCTAGTAACTCTCATGCAGGCAGGAGAGAAAGAGAGAGAGAGAGAGAGAGAGAGAGAGAGAGAGAGAGAGAGAGAGAGAGAGAGAGAGACAGAGAGAGAGACAGAGAGACAGAGAATGAGAGAGAGAGACAGAGAATGAGAGAGAGAGACAGAGAATGAGAGAGAGAGACAGAGAATGAGAGAGAGAGACAGAGAACGAGACAGAGAGAAGTTTTTGAACAGTCAAGGCAGCCTTTCTAGCTAATGTTCACTGAAAATCCACTGCATGCCACACACACACTAATTAGATACACACATGTCTAATTCAATCAAAGATCTGAAGTCAATATCCTAGAACTTAGATTTATTGATAATAAAATGTATATTATGAGCTGTCTGCAAATCAGAGCCAGAAGAAAGAGAATAATCTAAAGTGTCTAGACCCAGGCTCAAGCCTCTCTCCTCCTTTTAATCAAGGATCAATTAACTTCCTATACCTCTAGGGGCTACGTGGGATGTGTAGGCTGCAGAGGAGGCGAAATCTGAACTCAGTGACAAACACTTAATGGGCAGAAAATCAAAGCATGAAGAAAGGCCGCTGTGTTGGGTTCAGGCCTTTGAAACTTTGCTGGCTTTGAAAGACTAACACTTGGGCAGGTTGGGTGGTTTGGGGGTGGGGTGTAAAAAAACACAGGATAAGTTTTCATGGCCCACCCATTGATCAAGTCATGTGGGGAGTGTTACCAGAGTGACCCAGCCCCAAAGCCAACTCCCCGCAGCCATGGCTTCATATCTGCACAAAATTAAACACAGCCTCTTCTCTGAAAGTGCTTTTTAGAAGCCCTTGGTGAGGTAGGGTGAGCGGAGCAGGAGGATAAAGCTGAAGTGACTGCACTTCTCTGCATGACCAAAACCCAGAGCACTGGAGAGGGCACTTCTCATCTGTCCCGTAAAACAAGTCCTTGCGATGCCTCTCCTGAGACTCGCCCAATTTTCCACTTGAACCGATCTATACTTATCTTTCCTTGATCTTAGCCAAACAGCTGAGAAGCGGTTGGATGTATCTTCAAATAAGCAAAGTGAGAGTAATAATTAAAGCAACATCCACAGAGCACCTACATGCTTACTGGCAAAATGACATAGGACACTCAATACATCCTCAGGCATTGGCACAGCATAGCTGCCGAGGCCAGGCAGTTACCAGGACTCACTGGTGGGAGCTTTGTGAGCCTTATCAATAAGGCAGAGTTATGAGTGAGCATGCTATTCAAACCACTTACAAAGAGAAACACTGAGGATCAGAAAAACCAAACAAGCGTCACCCAAGTGCAGAGCAAAAGACACCCATTTGGACCAGATACCAGAACTAGAGCTAGAAGACACTGAGTTCCCTTTGAAGGGGTTTAGAGTCTGTTTTGCAATTTATTTACTGTCTATGATAACTGTGAAAGTGTGTGTGTTGTTATTTTCATTTGTACTCAATAGATAATTGAAGATAGAAGTTTTCTATTCTCCAAGTGTATCCATAGGTCACTGGGATTAGAACCCAGCTTTGTCTTTCTTTTGGTTCATATTTTCTTCCTCCCTGTCCTGACCCTTCTTTATAAATGCATTCCCTGTCAAAAAGTGACTAAGTAAAATCACTTAAGGTCAGAATGGTCAACCCAACAACTACTTTGAGGTTCAAAATACAAATATTTATGTTGCCAGTAAGTGACAGTATTTCTATTTAAAGTAATTAATTGCTACTGGTCTTAGAAGTGTGCAAACTTTCTCTGGTTTATAATATTTGTCCAGATTTTTAGACTGGACAGAATCCAGATGAGCAGAATCTAAGTTTACTATGAAGGCGTTTCTTCAGCTTTGAAACAAGCTCCATGAAAAACACTTGCAGTTGGCGGGTGTGAAGAGGCCATATTCCGGGCCGAGCCTTTCCTTGACAAATGCTCATTCTTCAGGGCTAGAAAGTTCAGATAGAGTCTTGCTGCTTGTGTTTCCTGAGCCCAAGTCCAAGGTCTCTTGCTTAGGGAAACAAACAAGGATGGACAGTTCCCCAAGAATTGGGCACTGTTGAGTGCTGGGGACACAGTGGTGGAGTAAGGGTTTGTACTGTGTTTCAGTTTCCCACCCTCAGGAAGTCTGGGGCTCCATGGCAAAGAGAAACCTGTCTGTGGCCTAATCCTGGGTATTATAAAGAACTTTGGGTGCCCTTACTGGAGAGTGCTGACAGTGAAGACATTACTAGTTTTCAGTGCTCCAGATGGAATTCAGGGCCTCAAACATGCTAAACAAACACTCACTATTAAGCCACAAGCCTAGCACCATAAAAGAACTAATATCAGTCTTCAAATCTGGCTGTTTGGGCCTTTCTCATTAGATTCTTTGCAAACGTTTATGAAGTTTAATTCTTTAATGCCTGTGCCACAGCACACTCGTCCAAGGACAAATGAGTCAGTTCTCTCCATTCACTGTAGGGTCTGTGGATACAGAGTCATTAGGCTTACAAGGCAAATGAGTTTACCCAGGGAGTCATCTCATGGGTCCCTTCAAAAAGCTGCCACATCCACCTAAAAACAAACCAGTAGATCACAGTTTGCACCTTTCATTAAGAGAACTGGAGAGCATCTGCCAACTTTTTTAAAAACGATTTTCTTTCTTTTCCTTCCTTCCTTCCTTCCTTCCTTCCTTCCTTCCTTCCTTCCTTCCTTTCATTTGTGCTGGTGTTTTACGTGTATATATTCTGTGTGAGGGTGTCAGGTGACCCTGAGATTGGAGCTACACAGACAGTGGTGAACTGCCATGTGGGTGCTGGGAATTGAACCTGTGTCCTCAAGAAGAGCAATCAGTGCTCTCAACTGCCGAGCCATCTCTCCAGCCCCACTTCTGTCAACTGTATATATTTCACAAACAAGATCTTTTTCTCCAGTAAAATGCAACCAACAGGTTTACAAGGTGAACCATCTGTTCACCTTGGGTGAAACAGTCACTTCAAGAGTTCTTTCTTCTCTTTTAGGCCCACTATTAAATATGGATGAGAATAAATCTGCATTCACTGGGCATCTATGATGTTTAAGGAGCTTCAGATATATTAACAGATTTAAGTTTCAAAACAATCGTTTCTATCGTTAGCACATAGGCATAGTCAAGGATCAGAGAGACTACAATTTGTCTGTGTCTACTGGCTGATGAAAGGAATAACCAGGACACGTAACAGAACCATCCAGCCCAAAGTCCATTTGAAGATGGGGCCAGACAGACTCTTTTGCTGATATGTCTAGGAAGACATTCATGCACTCAAACCACAAAGCCGTTGAAAGTTCATTTGGCCTGAACAAGGACAAAACCCAGGACCCCTCCTGGTACTACACAGATCCAGCCTTTCTGCTGTCTCCAGTATGGTTCAATAGTTTGGCTACTGGAGCTAAGGCACTGTATTTCATAGCTCTTACATAAGCAACCACATCTGATCTCTCTGGCCACTAGTCATGTTTTAAGCTCCTGTATTAAAACACCATTGGAGATAAGCGACTTCTTTCTTTTTCCTGTCTAAACATGAAGTTTGCTTGTTTGACTTTGTAGTGGTCATTTAATACATATATGTGTTTTGCCTGCATGTATGCCTATGCACAATGTGTGTGTCTGGTGCCTATAGAGGTCAGAAGAGGGCACAGGATCGCCTAGAACTGTAGTTAATCTGCTTTGAGCCAGCATGTAGGGGATAGAACCCTGGTTCTTGGGAAGAGTAGCCAATTTTCTTAACTACTGAGCAATCTCTCCAGTCCTCAATTCATGAACTCTGGCACATAGGATTTCATGTCTTACCACCTGTCAGGACTGTGTATGACCCTAGGCAGGTCACTCTACCTCTCTCCATTTTTAACATCATACAACAGGACATTGTACAACAGTTCTTAATATACAGAACTATGAGAGTGAGATGCAATTTACAAAATGTATAATTGCTCAGCTCGGTGAATATTAGTTCTTACTCCTGTGTGTCAGGCAGTCAACCAACAAGAAGTCTAGTATCAGGAACCCTTCTAAGGAAGAGTAAGATGTAATCAGAGTTCTGTCCAGGCTCTACTGGAGCAGCCATGAGCTCACTCAGCCACTTGCCAAAGGTAGTCTGATCCCAAGAGAAAGAAAGCCACGCTTGTAAAACCCTAAAATTCTAGGGACTTCTCAAAAGTGAACAAAGAGATGGGCATTCGACAGTGCTTACCAAGACCTGTTCCCCTTGATGCCAGGAAGAACTGTCACTGCTGAAGCACTGTCAAACATTCTCAGATCACTCAAAGTTCAAGGGCAGCAAGTCCAAAATAAAGTGAAAAGAAAACACAGCTCTTGTTTATCCAGTGTTGAAACACGCACTGGTCAGCAGGCATGCATCCATCCAAGCACCACTGTCCAGGTATACAAAAACACCACGTTCTCGTGGTACAAAATAAACAGCATGAACTGGCAGGACATCAGACACACCTGGAGGCAGTTCGATAGTCAAAAGGCAAGCCCTCAAGCGGATATGGGGGCAGAAGGTTAGGGCCAAAGCACCCCTAGAGGCCTGTAGGAACAAGACAGTGTTGGTTGGCAGCTGGTTGGCAGTCCGAGGCATAGATGGACTCCCAGGCACACCGTCTAAGGGTAAGGTCAAGGCCACACTCAAGCACTCCACAACAAATCTGCCTGCTAGGGATGTTCTATTTGGCCCACCCAATGCTTAAAATTGTTTAAAATTAGTGCTCACACTTAATACACAACATTCAGATTCCCAGCTTCTTAAGACAGCAATTCTGCATGTGGCAAGGTCTAGGCCTAGGCTGTAGCTCTTCAGATGAAGCCTATCTTCCCCAGGGGGTCATTCATTGGTCCTCACCATATCCCTAGCACTAAGACCATGTCAAGTATTCACTGGCATACCCATTCCACCTGTGCTATTGATTTTTTTTTTAATGTTTACTTGGTTTCTTTAGTTATTTAAGTTAACTGTACATATTTGACTTCCCTACCTTTGCATTAAAGAATAAAAGTGTTCCTACAATATTGAACCTACGAAAACAGAAATAGTCCTGGTTCAACAATGTTCTTGGCCGGGCAGTGGTGGTGTACTCCTTTGATCTCAGCACTCAGGAGGCAGAGGCAGAGGCAGGTGAATCTCTATGAGTTCAAAGCCAGCCTGTTCTATAGATGGAGTTCCAGGACAGGCTCCAAAGCTACAAAGAACTCTGTCTAGAAAAACAAAACAAACAACAACAAAAGCCAATGTCTTCCATAGTAAACACTGGCCACAGCAGACATGTGAAGGTGTGTACTGTCTTATACATAGGTATATGTCTCAATCTTAAACCAAGATAAGCCTCCTATGCTTTCATGTCTGCACAGCACAAGGCAGGCAGTTGTGTATTTTAGAGGCCGGAAAGTTGAGGACCAGTGAAAGGCAAGCCTTCTTGAACTCTGAAGCCAACAGCAAGTTTCCTCCATTAGACTGGTGGTGTAGCATGTAGGAGCACCTCCCTTATGAGCCGGGTAAACAAGGTGTGTCATAATAAATTACATGGCTATGCAGTAGAAGATAGGAGCTAACCTAACCTATATCTGTCTAGGTGATCCTAAGTGGTATTATCATGGAGTTCTATTTTTAAAGGCAGTAGTTACCTGAAATAAAAACAAAAACAACCTCCATATATATGATGGAAGTTCACTAATCCTAAAGAGTCAATGCCAGGTGAGAAGAGACTTGTGTCTAAAAGCCTATCAGATATGTTCGTATCACCAATCTTGCTCAAAATGGAGTTAGGCACATACCAGTAATACTACAGCATTCTAACACCACAGTGATCTTACATTTACCCTGCACTGCCACAGTAACCATTCTCCTACACTATCCAGGAATCACTTCAGAAAACAATCTGTTTCAGTCTCCCTTGGAACAACAATCCCCAGCACTTAATGGAAGCTAACCACAATGTGGGAGAGCTGACTCCTCAGGAAAACACATTCTCTGACTTGGGGGTGGGTCCTTTATTTTCTTGGTGAACTTGAATCTCATGAGTGGTTGAAGGCCACAGCACTCTAAGCTTCTTAATCTTCAGCTCCTTGGGCTTTTCCACAAAGTGAAGTTACTGTAAACATTTTTTGAGCTCTTTAGGGAAGGCTACGAGTCCCCGTGATTTAGCTGTTATGCCCCCAACCCACCCCAGCTATCCCAAGAGCTAAGGGATCAATTTCGGCATGCCCCTAAGGTCCTCTTGGATAATCAAGTGAGAGGAAGTTTACGGATCCCCAAAAGGTAGCTCAAGACCTGGGCTTGAAACTCGTTTTGCCACTCAACAATCTATATGATCTTCAGCAAGTTGTTTAACTTCTCCCCGCCTCCCCAGTAAGAGGAAGATGCCAATATCAGTCTGAAGAGCCCTAAGGAGGAAATATGGTATGGTAGGCATTAACAATTAGTCCCCCACCCCTTTGAGTCAAAAATCTCCTAGCCCTGTTCACAAGATGCCACTCAAGTAGACTGGTTTCCTCACTAAGGCAGCTGTACTAATCTGGACAGGGGCTCTGTCACCTCCAACTAGGACTACCACTTGCATTGAGCAAAGATTGGAGCACTTCCCAGGGAGCTGTGGATAAGACAGCTCTCACCCTAGGAGCACACTCCCCATTCCCAGGCCTGTCAATGTTCCTTTTGTAAAACACAGAAACCTTCAAATGTGGCAGCTGCCACCTGCACAAATAATTCAGGGATGTAATTTTGTAACCGAATACACATCCCCAAAAGAGAAAAGTTTGAAGTCCAAAAAAAACAGCTTTGACCTTCTGCTTAGATGCTCTCTAATCACATTTTAATTTGCAGTTGATTTCCTCTGTGTGTTGTCTTTACAGGTTACACTGTCATTTTAGAAGCATCCGGGGAGTCAGGGGTAACACAAAACACCTGATCAAAGTACAACCCCAAACTTCTTCCCCAGGCATCTAAGGCTTGGTCCGTGTATCATTGGGTGTGCAGAATGGCACTGGGTAGGCAGAAAAATGGGGGGTCGGGCTGTTTTGAATAAGGAAACTCTTTGCAGAGAAAATTATGGGTCACATAAACTAAGATGTGGTCCCAACCCCATGTTTGTAACCAGTGACAGGAACATCCATGGTGGCATTGCTGAAATGGAGGCATGAGGACACCTATCAGCACATGCCTGCACGTAGGGGGCATGCAATTTCTGTTTACTGACTAGTCCCCAAAATGTATATCAAAGACTCCTTGCTGTCATTTAAGTACCAATGATGCATTCTAGGCTGCATTAAAACAAAAACAAAACACAAAAGAATAATAAACTGCCATCATACACCCCTCCCCTCCCCAGCTTTTGTCCCAAAGAAAAGAAGTTTGAGGAACCTATCCATTCCTAAAACCTAGACACTAAAAGATGCTCCTGGTAAGGAGACCAACCAGTCATTTAAAATGTCTTAAACCCAGAAAATTTGTCTTATTTGGGGTAAAAGGGTTTCTAGCTGAATCACCCCTGGGATTAACACACAGTGAAATAAATTGAAAACCAATAGAACTGTTGAAGACATCCATTCATTAATTTGGCTCTGTAGCTGGCCTAGCAAATTAGTCTTTTACCTTCTTTGGGGGCTGAACCAATCAGACCAGCCAATCTAGAGGACGAAATAATTCACTACTGCTGTTTGGCTCAGAAATACCTGGTTTCCACAAGGTGCTACAAATGAGTTTGGGAGGGTTAGCCAAGTTCCTGTTGCCAATAGGATCTTTAAAAATCCCCAGTAGACAATAGTTGTTGGCACCTGTGTTTCACAGTCTTGGTTCTTCAGGGAGCTGACAATGAAGTCACTGAACCTCACTTTCACTCTGAACCCCAGTCCCTTTCTTAATGTGCAGCTTGAGTAGGGTGGTTTGCCCTAAGGGTCTTACCTAAATTTAGGGATTAAGGGTTTTGCCCAAAGGGTATGGCGCCTTTTCCAAGTGAGAAAACATTGTACCCAGGATCCCTTGACAGGACATATGGGCTTCACCAATGACTAACTGCAACTGGGAAACAGGTTCCTGCTGCTCTTTAGTGTGTGAAGGCAGATGCCAGGCAGAGGTTTCCAAGGTCAAAGATACTCATATTCTTGGAAACAGCAGCCAGGTGGGGGTACCTTTTGGCTATCCCCTTTTTCTCTTCAAAAAATCCTTCTCACAAGGGCTGGAACCCATGCTCAGAGGCAAGGTCCCAGAGCAGGGGACAGCAGGGGTCACCTGACTTTCTGTAGAACTGGGAGGCTATCAAGTTTGTCCCTCTTAGACTGGAGCTGTGAGGTGTTCCTCTCACATAAATAGAAATCCAGGTGCTCTGGGGCTGCCTTAGTGGGGGCCCCTCCCTGCCCCCTCTAGCACAGGGACAACAAAATGTAGGCATTTCTATACCCTAGGGAGAGCAGGCTGTCGTCACTAACTCCTAGGTGGCTTGCTATAGGAACCCCATTGTTTTAGGGAAGGCTGGAGACTCTCCAGGAAGCCAAAGCCTTGGGATGCATTTTTCAGCTGTTGAGAGAAAGGGTTCTTCCTGGGATGTTTCTTCGTGATTCTGGAAGCCAGGTCCTTAATCCTTGAAAAGCAGCATGGAGCCAGCTTCCCTCAGAGGGACACAATGTCTAGAATCCTTCTTGCAAATCAAAACAGAAAAACTCCCTTATTTTTTCCCTTTACAACTTCTCTCAAGCAGACAGGGGAAGGGAATAGCAAAGCCCAGGGGAGAGGAGGTTCCAGGCCTCTCTAACCCCCTCCCTTCCTTAAGACCCTACCCACCTGACCCTCTGCTGAAGTTACAAAGTCCCCACTGTTCTTTCTGCCTATCTTTCCCCGCCCACCAAAGGTCCCTCCCCAAACACACACAGACACACATATACTTTTTTGGAGGGCAAAATGCCAAACAACATTATTTCCCTTCACCATGGTATTGCCATGAGAGCTGCCTGGTATGTTTGCCAGAGAAATGGAAGGTTTTTGTGAACATTGCATCACCCTCCACTGCTGCTCCTCCCTTTGTGGAAATGGACTTGAAAAGAAAGAGAAGGATCCCCAAGTGGAATCTAATTGGGAAGACAAAAGGGAAGTACAAGGCTACTGGGCCAGGAACTGGGGACCAGGGATTATGCTTCTGGGAGCCAACATGCTTATAAAGCCACAAACTCCAGCCTCTCTCGGTCCCCCAGCACAATGTTACACTCTGCCATGGGTAGCCCAGTTTAGAATGAGGGCGCTATCATGTGAGGTGGGAAGGGAAGGGGAGATCTTATAATACAAAGGGTAACCCTTTACACCACCTAATCAAAGAACACTGTGTCACAGCCACAAGAAGTCACAAAAAAATAAAATAAAATAAAAAATGGTTTTGGTGTGTGTGTGTGGGGGGGTTGATTTGGTTTTGTGATTGTGGAATTAGCAGGCTTAGGTACAGTCCTTCACACTTTGACCAAGTCAAGGCAATATGACAGCAGACTAGTGAATTCTCAGGACTAAGTGTCCTCCTCAGCTGCAAAACAGGCCCTGCAGTCTTGAAAGGCTATAGTGGGGATTTCCTGAGATGGTGCCCTGAACAGCCAGCCACCAGCAGGTGCGCTGCTGAGGAATCTTCCTTCCCCCTCCTCTGAAAGCACAAAGGAGAAGAGCTATTCCCAGTGAGGGGGCAGGCAGGTCCGTGAGAAATAATCCACCGCCTGCTGGTGCTGAGAAGGAGCCTCATATGTGGGCTGCTGCTTGTCCATCAAAATGACAGAACGGGTCTCAGGGAATTAATTATTCAACAAACTCGCCCTTCACAAATCCCGTCCAAAGGAACGGTTTGATTCCTTTCAGTACACTGACTATACAAAATACTGAAAAGTCCAGTACACTTCAAAAGCCTCACAAAAACCCAGGCCTGGCCTTGGCAGGAGTTCCTCAGCCACTGGGTTTTTCTGTGTGTGGTTTATAATAACATGCAAGCCTGATGCCAAGTCCTAATCTATTAAGGGACTGCCAATTAGCAGGGGGCTTAGAGTTGTAGGTTTGAGAACTGGGGAGTGGGCCTAATTAGGCTTGCAAATCATTTCTCTCCATTGCCTCTCACAATCTGACACAAGGTATACTAGCCAATTGTTCTAGAGAGAACCTTTCTGTATCCCTCTGCACACTGGATTTTGTTTATGTTAAGATGCCAGATCTGAAGGCTAGTGCTCATGTTCCTGTCTGCACTAGATGGCAAAGGTGGGAGTGACAAGGCTATAACTGGGCAGTGATTCTCAGTCAGACAATCACTACCAGGGGCACTTACTAAAAAATAACAGCAGGATCTAGGCTCTGCCTAGACCTACTCAAGCACTCAATCAAAATAGCAACAAGGGGATTATGAATTAATATTCTCCTTCTCCTCTCCTCTTCTCTTCTCCCTTTCCCTCCCCTCCCTTCCCTTCCCTTTCCCTCCCCTCCCCTCCTCTCTCCTCTCCTCTTATTCCTCCCTTCCTTCTTTTCTCCTGCCCTCCCCTTCAACTCTTAGTGCTTGGGAATAAATCCAGGTAAGCAAGTGCTCTACTGCTGAGATACATCCCCAGACCAAGAATCCTTTCTTTGGGGGGGGGGGGAGGGTTGAGACAGGGTTTCTCTGTGCAGCTTTGGAGCCTGTCCTGGAACTCGCTCTGTAGACCAGGCTGGCCTCGAACTCACAGAGATCTGTCTGCCTCTGCCTCCCGAGTGCTGGGATTAAAGGCATAACATCACCACCACCTATTTTTAATGTGATTCTATCTCAAGGTGATTTGGCAATTGCTGCTTCTAAAATATAATATGTCACCCTTGGCTAGAAAAGCTATATAAAAATCAAATATATATATATACATATTTTATATAAAATACGATTCACATATGCATATACTAGACACAATTTTAAACTATTGAATAGCAAATATTTCCTGAGCAGCTGTTGTGTGCTGGAGCTGGGAAATATGAAGAGGAGTTGAAACAGGGCTGTAGCCATCAAGAGCTACCTTCCCCCGTAGATCACCTGCAAGGACCCCATGAGTACTCAACCTGGCAGTTTCGCTATCCTTTCTCTTCTGCCTGGGTAGGAGCTAAGTTTACAAATGCTTTCCCAAAATATCTTCCAGAAAGACATAGGATGATTCTGGGAGCCAGACATCAGAGGCTATTTAGAAGAGGAGGGAAAGCTTGAGAAATATGTGACTATAAGACACAGGAGAAAGCCGGTGCCTTCTGATGGCCTAGTCTCCAGACTGAGGGCAGGGAATGGTGCTAAAGGTTTCTGTGGCAGAAAGAGCCAGAGCCCCAGCACTCGGGAGGCAGAGGCAGGTGGATCTCTGTGAGTTCGATGCCAGCCTGGTCTCCAGAGGGAGTGCCAGGATAGGCTCCAAAGCTACACAGAGAAACCCTGTCTTGAAAAACAAACAAACAAACAAACAAAAAACAAAAAACAAAAAAGAAAGAAAGAAAGGAAGGAAGGAAGAAAGAAAAAGAAAATAAAGAAAGAGCCAGAGCAAAGGCTTGGGGGCCCTAGGTCCTCAGCGATTTAAAAAATTCCCCTTTCCTCTTTGAGCCTCTCTATCTAGCAGAGAGAAAGAGTGGACTAGCTGATCATTCCCACCCAAGTTCAACAGGAGCCTGCTACCCAGAGCTATCAATAAAGTTCACTGTTACATTGTACAATCCAGATGAATATGGGCTATTTCAAGTTAAGAAATGCTGGCCTCCAGTCATCTCTAATCATTCTAAACTGATCCATTGCGGTTTTCAAACAAGACTGAGCTTTCACCTGCAGGCCCAGTGTTTAGCATGCATCCCCTCTACAGTGCTGACTACACTCAGCAGGCCCAGCTGGGGAAGAGAGTGGCTGGGCAGCCAGTATTGAGAAAGGCCACTCTGGTGGCTTTATGGGCAATGGTCTGTAGCAAGGGAGGTAGAGTCAGCTGGCTCCAGGCAACCAAGATATGACTAAACGAACTTCCATGAATAGCTTGGGCACTTTACACCCATCCCCTTCTACCCAGAATGAGATGTGTTAAGGCCTCTGTCACTATGCTGCCACTCCAAATCCTAGACAGCACAACTCAAATAAACATTGCCAGCTCTCCAGGAGCATATGAAGCTGGCTCCATCTCAGCCCCACACATCTCTCTAAACTGACAGCTCACATCCCTTTACATAGACACCTTCAGGTGACCTTAACACACAGTGTAATTACTTCTACCAGGGTCTAGGTTAGAACTCAAAAGTTAACAAACAAACTTATCTGTTGGCAAGGGATCCAGAAATGAAAACACAGGTACAGTGTCCCTGTGACTGAGTGGATTTTGGAGTCACACACCTGGGTCTGGCCTTCACCTTTAACAGGTCCCTTGGCCTCCCAATGACATGGGAGTAGGAAGAGAGTATGTGGGGATGCTCTGACAAGCCCTGGCACACAAAAGGCTCAGGAACCACCACATCTGAGAAAGTGGGATATCTTCTATAAGATGGAGACAAACAAGTGTTACTTAGTATAGAAGGGAATCCATTATTACAAATGTAGATACTAAACATGAACCTCACAAGTTTTTTGGTCATTTTCCTTGTTTTCATGAAATTTGAGTGATTGTATAGGCTTTGGGGTAAAATAAATTTGAGTTTGGTGTTTTGATTTGCCATTCAGTGTAGACTGACTGTAAAATGGGGACAGGATGCCTAATCCTGACCAGTTGCCAAAGGCTATGATGGATTCCTGAGAAGTCAAGGTGTGTGTGTGTGTGTGGGTGTGTGTGTGTACGTGACAGCATTATCCATGGCAACGACTGTTTCTCATAGCTTTCCCTACAAAACACATTAAAAAGGATGAAGATTACCAACGTGGGGTTTTGTCCCTATGATTTACACAGAACCTTTAAAGCAATCGATAGCATATGCAAATTTATAGAAACAAATTTAGATAAAACAGGCAGGCTTTCAATGCTCATCTCAATGCTAAGGGAAGATGGGGGGTTTTCTTTGTACTCAATGAAGTTTTGAATGGAATGTCCTTGGAAGTTCCCCAGATTACTTCACACTGATAGCCCCATTTCTGTCCTATAATGTGTTTTTTTTTTCATTCTCTCTTCATTTGCTTATTTCTAAGAAATAGTAAGCATGTACAATGAACAAAGCACAGGGGGAATAGTAGGGATCTTAGTTCACACCCTTCCTTTGCTATTCATGTGGCAAAACTAGTGATTTGACTGAGCTGTCAATGGAAAAGGGAGCAATATCGGGAGACATGCTGGAAGCTTTCAGTTTCAGTGGGGGCTGAAACTAAGATGGTACCTTGCTGTTGCCACTCCTCCAGAAGGTTGCTGGCTGAGAAGGCACCATCAGCACCTTCTGCCCAACAGTTCTGGCAGGAGTTGCCACCTCCCTGTGAACTAGACCAGGGGTGGCTGGGAACATTCATTGCTTGCTATATTGCTTCCTACCCTTCCCTCAGACTAGAGCACACCTGTGTATACCCACAATATATATATATATATATATATATATATATATATATATATATACACACAGTCCACTGAACTTATTTATGCAAGAAAAAAAAAAAAAACCTAAAACCTGGAGGGGAGGGAAGAAGAGGAGGAGGACAGTTTAAGCAACTCATGTATTGTATGTATCAGGGACTTAGTGAGCAGATAAGCTCCCTCTCTCAGATCTCCTTGTCAGGATTCTACAGAAACCTGTTTCTTAAGAATGCCTCTCTGTTTTAGACATAGAAATACAGCATAGTCTCTGAATTTCACTGTCACACAAATGTCATAGTTAGGTTCTGTGCATCACCTCTAAACACAAAGAGCTGCTGTAGCTCTGGCCAGATCCAACTGTCAAAGTGCTCCTCATGGCAGCATCTGTTTGCAACTCCAGGCTCCTGCACCTCCAAATTCAGATGTTTCCATTCTCGGATCAATGATACACATTTGCTCTAATCAATGATACACATTTGGGGAATGGAGGAAACACATGATATTCCTAATTTACGAAAATTTGTACCGTCTTGCCTGGGCCCCATCTGTTCAGCAGAATCAGTTTTCAATTGTGTAAGAGAAGAAAGCCACGACTCCTCTTTGGAGCAGTGGTTTAGATGACCCAGGCACTCCCAGCATTTGTCCTGTTGCCATGCCTCTGACAAACCCACGGGTTTCTTTATTATTCCTATCGTTTGTTCCCTTCACCCTGCATCTTACCACAGAGCTGACAGGAAGTGGGGCTTTTCTGGTCAAGGAAGACTGCTGCATAAGTTTACACACACACACACACACACACACACACACACACACACACACACACACACACACACACACACACACGGAAGCGGAGGGGGGGGGCACTGTGGAGTCTTCTCTCCTATGTCAACGGCTCTTATCTCAGCGGTGCTGTCCCTGCTGTTCTCCTCTTGGTTGGCTTGCTGCCCTTTAGAATGTGTGTGGTGATGAGCACTACAACTCTGATTTTCAGGAAGACTATTGCAGAACCCAGTTAGGATGCAGGAGCCTGGTGGGTGGGTGTGAACACTTGCAGTGGCAAGTGTTCTTCCAGAAATCTGTCTCTACACCTTCCGGTCCTCACCTTCTCCCAGTCACAGAGATCCTGAGCTTCTGAGTGGGAATTGTGTCTTGTAAATTCTGCAGCCATGGCAGCCTAGTATAAAGAGGGCAGTCAGCAGACACTGGATGATACAGTGGCAGGATGAATGCATTGATTACAGTGATGGCTTTGGGCCTTGTAAGAAAATCTCTGATCTCCCAGTGAGATGCCCTTACTAAAAAGGAAATATCCATGGACCTTTATGGATGGCTCCCCTTTCTGGTCAAAGACAGAGAGCGTTGTCAAGTCCAGGTTGTACAGAGTGTGCCGACTTGGCTGGCAGATGACAGGTAGCTTCTGAAACCAACTTTCCATGGTTCCAGCAGAACCCCTCACTGTATGGGGAAACTTTATACTTCCTCCCTCGATCGCCTGAATCCCTCTTCTCGGCAAGTCCCAGGGCACTATTCCAATCCCACAGTGCTCTGTGCTGAAGCCAAAGCTCAGTTTCCTGCCTCAAAGGGCCCTTTGTTTAGGCTCTCTTTCCCAATCAGCGTATCCTGAGCTTGAACCCCTAGCTTTTGAGAACTCCGAAGCCTTGGCAGTGGAGGACTTGCCAGCAGGTTTGTGGTCCTTAACAGCTTTCACAAACCTCAATGTGAGGGAATGTCTCTAGCTAAGAAACGCTTTTCATGGGAGGGAGAGGAGGGAGTATTATTTTAAGAGTTGCAAAAACAACTTCAAATCGACTCTTTAGTCTTTAATTGCTACCAGAAGACTGAGAACTTCTTGTTCTCTCTTACTTAATTAAGATGATAGTTTTAATCAACTTTAAATGATATTGGTTAATATGCTCCACTCAATCTCTCAGGCAGGTTTTGCATCAGAACCCTGGAATGCATTAAAGACAAATTTCCAACATGGTCTCCCCACCTGGAAAACACCTTCAGTGAGAGAGAGAGAGAGCAGATGGAAGAGAGCTACATCTGCACAGCTGCTACTCACGTCTCTCAAGAGTCAGTCACGCTGGGTCCAATGCACACTTTGAGCACTCTCACTGCAGATCCAGTGGGCACTCTCCTCCACATTTACTTCTTCTAAACTTTGCCAATCATCTATGACAACTAGCAGTTCCCAAACACTTCCCGGGGTCAAGGCACAGTAATATCAAAGCACCTACTGTCACTAGGCACCTCTCAATCTCCTGACAGCCTGCAAAGTAGAACTTACAGGCCCCATTTCACAGATGGAAACATACGTTGGGAGAGGTCAGCTATAAGCTAGCAAATGAAAAGTTCAAGATTTGAACTCAGAAAAGCCTGACTCTAAGACATATTTTTTTCTATTGTGGCACTCTGCCTCTTAAGGTTTAGAACTTCCTGACCTTGGGAATTATGATGGGAAATTATGTCATCTGTCTTCCTTAATTACATTATCGATTCAACTATCAAGACCTCCAGTGAACATGGTCTTGTGGGCACAAGCCTTTTTTATCTCTGAGGACTTCTGAAGATATTGGATAACATCAGGCAAGGAAATTTAGACACAATTGTGAATGATTTGTTTAAGGTCACCAACTAGCACCAGCGCTGCCATGGTTTGCAGTCCTGATGTTTAAAGTGTTCCCGGTTGAGTGGTGACGGGGTCAGGTGTGGGTAGAAACCAGCTTTCAGAATGGGTTCTTCTAATGAGGAGGAAAAAGCATGAGAACAAAGGCTAGATGCAGAGAACTTCGTGTGGTTTCTTTGGAAAAACTAAGACTAACACATGAAGGTAGACATCAACTAGGGGTCAAAATAAGGCTGACAAGAGCCCAGATTATTGAATGTAGGTGTGTCTGGGGTGGGGGTGGAGAAGTGGATGAGAAAGTGGATAACTGTCACTCCTCTTGGAAAACAATTGTATTTGGGGGATTTCTTTAACAATATCACTGTGCTTTGGGGATGCTAAGGTTTCCAGGGCTTTGTTGTATACCACTGACATGGGATCAATAGCTAATTTACAGAATAACTAAATCTAGCAGTTAAAAAAAAAACGCTTAAAACTATGTTTTCCCCTATGGATTTGACCTTGAATCCATTCTTATAAGAGTTTTCTTCCCTCTGGAGTATGCCCATTTTCTGAGACATCTAACTTCTCTGAGCATAGTTTTCCCATCTATAAAATGAGAATGGGAGGAGAGAATTCTTGATGCTTGAGTCCTTTGTCTTAGGCACTCTAAGATGATACTAAAGAGGGATCATTGATACTGCTGACCAGAGGCAGCACTCTGTAAGATGGCTTAATTAGTGCAGCCCTCTCCTTGACAAAAACAGTGGCAATGTAACTTACCACCTTCAACCCCCTTCCCAAAATACAGTTAATAACCCCGAGTCTGCTACTTCTGCACAGAGTACATGATGTATCCATGTTATCACACTTGCCCACCACCTGCTCCAAAAGATACAAAGGCAGGGACGACATCCAGTTCATCATTAAGTAATTAAATCTGCAAAGCTAGTGTAGTTCCAGGTATATTCCCTGGAAGACTTACTTATTTGCCACAATTCACAGAGATTCCTAAAAACTATAAATAGATGGATATGATGATTAATGAGAGAATAAACATTACTTGCCTCCACAATCACTCATGTTATGATAAATATTACTTGCTTACACTGCACTAAATAGTCCTGAGTTAAAAATGATAACAAGATTGATTCCCTATCAACATGATCTTTTGAACAGAAAGTCTGATATTAATGGGGAATTGGAGGGGTTGTATACTTGATGATGTAGGAGTGTGAGGACTAACTGAACAACAGCTTTGAAATAAGAAACACAGATCCATGGTTAACTCCTACTACCTGACCTCTTATGACTCAGTCTTACCATCTGTAAAAGTGGCATGGCACACACTTTCCACGACGATACCACACACCTGAACAAAAGAGACAAACTCTAGAAATGCAACACATGCTCTGCAGTGTTTGCTCTTCTGAACCAGACATTTGGGTTGTTTAGTCTCAGTCTCCTCAAAACCACAAGACACAAGACCGATGCAGATAAATAGCTAAAAGGCAAATGTGATGAAAGAGCCACCCTTCAGGGGCACTTTGGTGGCGGTGTCTCTGTTTTTTGACCCACAGTGTAGCTCAGGCTGCCCTCACATTTGCAGTCATTTGAATGGCTTTTCAATGGGTAAGAAAGCAAGGAACTGGACATTATTTGAAGTAACAGAACAGGTGTCACCACACAGCAAGGGGAAAATAAGTTAGCCACAGCCAGGACGTAAGTGGAGATAATATTTGGTCTCCCAGCTTGGGCACCATTTCTCTAATAGTGGTTTTGGCAACCAGTAAAATAACTCAAGGGTAGAGGGCTTGCCCATCATGTGTGAGTGTTGGGAGCTCAGAAGGATTCCATTAGAGAATTTCTTGGGGTCCAAACCACCAGAGCTCCCATTTGCATTGTATTGCAGATGCTAGCTGATTTGCTGTTGAATGGCATAGCTTCAGGGGAGAATGTCCCCTAGTTTTGCATCTCTACAGAACTAAGCATTTGAATAGGCTTGCACCAGGGTGGAGGGCTAGGTCTACAAGAGGAGTGAGGAGAGATGGTTAGGGGGTATCTGGGGAGAGGTCTACCAGAGAAGGGACAGTTGAGAGAGATCTGCTGATAGGGTCTAGGAAGATGGGAGAGAAATGGTCTTGGGATCAGGGAAGAACAGTTAGAGAACAGCCAGGAAAAGGCTGAATAAAGGAGAGACTCCAGTTTTACAGCATGGAACTGAGAGCTCTCTAAAGATGACAAGATGCCTATGTCTGGTCTTCACCGCCGTTGCTAGGAATTTCCAAGTCCATGCTCCCTCACTCAGGCCGAACCTCATGGCTTCTGTGGTTTGGGACTGAGACGTGGGCCACGACAGTGAGGACCTGTGTTCAATCCCTGCAGCACACACACACACAAAAATCATTCATTCATCCATTCATTCATTCTCTCTCATTTTTCTTTTCCTTTTCAAAACCTGCTACAAGGTAAGGCTAGAATGAGGTAGGTTAAACTTTATTTATTTTTTTTTTTAAAGAAGCCATCATGGTTAGCACAAATTTATTTTTGTTGACCAAGTTCACCACATCATACAATAATATAAAAGCTAAATTTGAAGCCTAAGTCATTTTAAGTTAAGTACACACTCCCAGTCTCTCAAGTTCCTTAGACTATTATGGCTGTTACTGACTTTAGCCAGTGACTTTTTTCCATTTCATCACGATGACTTATAGGAAGCAGGTATTAAGCAGTACTTACCTTTATAATTACACTTAATAATGTAGCTATTTATCGAAAAAAAAAGATACTGTGTCAGTGGCTACCTTGAGATTGTGAAATTATATGAAACAAAAAATGTATTGTGCTCTTTAGCTTTATGTCTTTACTGTCTAGAATGCCGTTTTTATTTATATATTTTTCAATAAAACTGGAGAACTGTTTTATAAGAAGACAGAGATGAGAAGGAAGAGAATGGGAGTAGGAAGGGTGGGAGGAGACAGAGGGCAAGGTGGAAACAACTTCTGAGGGTTCTCAAGCATGCTGAGAGATGCACTCACTCTACAATGATGAATGGGAACGTTTACAGCCATGGGAACGCTGTTCTGAGGAGAAGGGCCTGGGTCTTCAGAATTGCCATTCAGAAGCACAAGTCTTGGGTACATACTGCCCAAGGACACCTACGGATTGCCACCTAGAAACAAAATCTGCAAGGGCATTTTTCCATATGTGATAACAGTATGTACTCAATGTGACGCTTCAGAAATGGGGACAATAGAGAGAAGAGGGGGGTATTTCAGACAAAATTGCGTTCACATCACCAATATGAATTAATACTGTCAAAGTATTTCCTGTTCCCACGGCATAACATCTATCTCAACAACTCATTCTCGTTCTACCATTCACCAAATGACAGCAATTTGTTCAAGGCTCCCCAGTGAATACCACAAATATCGAGCCTGAACAGCAACAAGCTGCCTCATAAACCTTTTACTTTTATCATTTCATTAAAGTATCAGATCAAAACACCTGGCTGTGTCCACCAACTGCTGTGTAACTGTCTACTCGTCTTCTCACTGGCTCCTTCAGAGCAGGCTCCACCTCTTCAGAATATTTATTTCTCTGTGTCTTCCCCAAGGCATTGTATGCATCTCAATAAGCCAAAGGAACAGAGAAGACAGCCAGCCAAACTCAGGAATGTACTCTGTGGTGGCTTTCTGACAACAGAGAATGGTGGACAGCCAGGGATTCCCTTTGCCAGGTGCCTTGTGGGTATTTCCTGTTCACCCATGAGCAGTGAAGGAAGAACCCTGCTCCTATTCCTAAGGAGCCCATCTCTGGCAAGTCTGCTCTGCATTCTAAGTGTGAAGGATGTGTGCAAATGGGACTGCTCTGGGCCCTATTTAACTTTTCCATGGGCCTGTGTTTGCAAAGCGCTATGCCAACCCCCTCAGAAAGAAATGCCACAGAACTTCTTTTAGGAGGGTAAAAAGACCTACTTTATGCACTTGGTCTCATGCTAATCAGAGTACCATTGAAATCCCGGCTGAATAGGAGCCCTACAATAGCCTGGGAAACACTCGGTGGTCTTTCCAAAGCACAGGCTGCTTCAGTCAAAGCATTTCACTCCCTGGCTTTTTAACTCCTTTGGAGAAGATGGATAAGAAGGGGCACTAACCCTGGGATCAGAAACTGCTATTCCTCTACAGCAAAACTTCTTCGTGAAACTTGCTGGTTCTCTCGACACTTCTAAGACCAAACAGATCTCTTCGGTATATGTGTAATGGAAGTGGACACAGGGTCCAGTGACCGGCTCAAGGGAGATCCCAACACTGCACTTTCCTGGGAATCTTAGTAAATGATCTCTGCTAGAGATTAACTAGTTGAATTATTAATGTGGTGTGTCACCAGCCACCAACAAGAGCTGAGACCCACACTTTCTGAGGGAAAAAAAAAAAAAAAAAAACAACCCTGAAATGATTGCCAGCCTCCCCCTTCACAAGGTTGTTGTGAAATTCAAGTAAGTTAATAATGCATGAAGGGCCTTAGTGCGCAGCTTGCCACATAACGAGGATTCGATAAAGCCCATGCCTTTCTAGCCTAAAGTTCAGAGGCTTGCCTCTATTCTCTTGAGAATCAACACAGGAAGTTCTGATATGGACAAAGGGCTTTAAACCCCAAATCCAACTTAAATACTTTATAGGGCCTGATACCTTTAAGGTGTTCTGACTGGTTCGTTTTATTCGCATGCTTGTTATTGAAAATCCAAATGCCAGTCCTCACTCTTGGGGAAAAGAATGTAGGTGTTGATTGGTTCGCGGCCGAGAATGCCACCATTTTCTATCCCAAGGTCTGTCATGTCACTCAGTCTCCCTGAACAGTAGCTGCCTCATCCAGAGCATCAATTAGAGGGCTGGTTCCTTCAGGGCTATAAGATCTGATGAGATGATGAGGGGCCTGACTACAGGATAGTGTTCAAACATCCACTTCCCAGCCTTTTTCAGATGACTGAAGACAATGTTACTTCAGGTGTTGTGACTGGGGAGGGGTGGGGATGGGGTTGTTTGTTTGCTTTGGGGAGTGGTGGCGGGGAGCCAGAGATCTGTAGTGAGAAAAACTAATTGAAGCAAGGCAGAATGTCTAAATATAAACTCTCAGACATATATAAGGTCAGCTGGCAAAAATTTTCAGTGAAAGATTATTAATTGATAATAAATCCTCAATTTCACAGTTGGGACAAGCACAACTGCAAACAATCAGTTTAAAGCAAACTCACAATGGAGTTTCTCAACTCCATCAATGGACTTAGGAAAATTAAATCTAATATTCATGACAGCTTATTTCCCCCAGGGATGGAAAGCCCTGTACTTTAAATGCTTTGACCCAACATGTATATTTTATTTTCGCAGCCAGTCCCCAGGAGGTCTGCACTCATACAATGCCTCAAGTTCAGGCCTTTCAAAGCAATCCCTCACAAAGGTGCTAGGAGCCCACTAGCCCTCCTGCCATGCCAGTGGAATTGCTCTCTGAATAGACTTCAATGAGAAGTCCCTGAACAAAAGACTCTCTAGTAAGTTGGTAACACCTTTGGAAATATTTTTAAAACCTCAACTTTCTAGTTTCTCCTCAGGAGCACAGAATGTGCAGTTGCTGCAAAGCAAAGCACTCCACATTTAATCAAAACAGCCACTAAGGGCAGGGTGTCAGCAAAGGCAAAGATGAGAAATGATGTGTTAGGCTGTTCCTCCCTAGAAGCCTACAGAGGCCAAATTGACCAAAACAGCCCCTTTGGGCAAGTGTCTAATGAAATGGGCTGTGTGGCTGAGAAACATTTCTGCCACTTCCTGTTGGTGGTTGCTAACTTTATAACAATGTGGGTCATTTGTGGGGAAGAGGCCAAGAGGAGAAGTTCTATTTACTACATTTAATGAGCGAGCTGCATCCGCAGACACTAACCAGAGAAGCTCAAAATTTACCGCTACAGCAGACGGAACCCAAGGCACAAGAAGGGTCACTAACAGAGCGACCCCATTATTGCTGCCTGATGTGAGCTACAAAGGGGCTCTAGTTCAAGGCCCTCCCGCCCCTTAGAAAGCCTTCCCACAGAGCTCCAGGGTCCAGTACTCTCACCCCTTCTTAGTTGGAGGCTTTTACTCCTTTCAAGGTACCAGCGTTATTTCCAGCAGCGAAGACCCCCCTGAAGCTCCTTCTTGCCCTCTCCCCTATTACTTCTAGAGATCATTCTCTATTTTTGTTAGGCAAAGCATGAAGAAGAGTGCCAACTGCATCTCCTAATGGACAAAGATAAGAAGCAGGCCCATAGTGAACAGACAGGTGTCACTCAAATCACAAATTTAGAATGCTGATGCATGGACTAGTCTAGGTAAATGCTGAGACTTAAACAAAAACAAAAACACTTATTTTATATTATTTTATTTTATGTTTGCAGTTGTTTTACCTTCATGTTAGGTCTGTGCACCATGTGTGTGAAGTGCCCAGAGAGGCCAGAAGAGGGCATTGGAACCCCCACTCCCCACCCCCACCCTCACCCCCAGGACTGGAGTTAAAGTGAGCTCCCATGTGGGTGCTAGGAATTAAACCGGGAGCTGCCAATGCTCTTAACCAATGCACTACCTCTCCAAGTTAGTCTTTGCAAGCTAGTTGTTAGTAAAATACAGTACACATTAGATATTTCTGAGGTATCCAAACAGCCATAGAACATACTATAGTTGCCTTAACTGATCTTATGGATCCAGAAACCCCAGGTGAGAATCACAAATCTAAGTCACTTTGGAGAACTTGGTCTCAACAGGATGACTGATGGGGAAGCCAAGGCTTCACAATCTGAAAACACAAGCAGGAGAGTTGAGTGGTGAAAAACAACCTCAGCAGTCAGACTGCTCATCCCGGTTCTGAAACACCACGCCAACTGAGGGGAGTTATTTCAACCTCTCTGAACTTCTATAAAACGGAGATAAATATGATTGGCACTTTATAGGTTCCTCAGAGAACTAAATCAGAATGTATGGACAGTGCTTAACCTGGTAAGAAGGCCACAGCTAATGCCCAATACATGCAAGCAGCTGTCATTATTTAGTCGGGCTTCAGTCCAAGTCCCCACATATATGAGCTGAGTGAGCTTGTGCAAGCCACTTACCCTCTCTGAGCGGAGGAGCCAATGGTCAGCATTTGCTTCATTCTGTTTCTGGAAACATGGAGGCATCATGGAAAGTGGCTCATGTTAATACAGATTATCTCTTCTTCCCCTCTTAGAATAATGTCACATCCCACACACTAATCACTTATAGTGCATTTTACCATGACGTGACATCAAATTCATGAAGCCTTGAAATTGTTTTATCTTCTCTAGTATCTCCTGACACCCAGCACGTGATTCTAAGTGATAGGAAGTCATTCTGATTCTGAGATGGTGACCAGAGGTCTATCCAGTGTGTGTGTGTGGGGGGGGGACGGACGGACGGACGACTGAATACACTAAACAGATGGATTTGGATTGTGTGGCCTTAAGATTGTATTAACTAGGTTCTAGGAATAAGGTTTTCATATTTGGACTTCTACACAACTTTCAAGATACTCTGAGGTGTTGTTGTTTTGTTTTTCACTTGGAAAGTTCAGTCTGTAAACTGAACTTGTAGGTAGGTATTACTCAGCAGCGGGGTGGGCCTGGCTGACCACCCACCCTCTGTTTCTCAGTCAGAATACTGTGTTCTCTGCTCACTCTCCTTAAACCCAGTGACGGGATTTAAAGGATTAAAAAGTCTGACTCTTTGTGGGAAAATGCCCTTAAGAACAAAATGATGCTGCAGTGTGGTTTCAGGACTATCCGAATTGCTAGGACCTCTGGTAAAAGTCTTGTCTTTTTCTTTTTACATATTTTATTTAATCTAAAGTGGTGAGACATGATGGAACTAATTTGGCAGTTCCTCAAAAAGTTAAGCATCTGATGATATGCTCAAGAAACCCTACTCTTAAATATACAGATCCAAGAGAACTGAAAAACATAAGGACACCCTTTGGATTCATAATGGCCCAAAATGGGAATAACCTAGAGAGCCAATAAATGAGAAATATATAAACTAAACATGCTATATCCATACAATGGATTATTAGGCCCCCAATAAAAATAAAGCACTTACTGATATATGCTACAATACAGATGGGACTTTAAAACGTTAAATGAAAGAAGCTAGCTACAAAGGACCACTAGCATACTGTTGATTTGTATGAGACAGCCAGTATAAACAAGTCTATGGGAGAAAAAAGCCATTAGTGGTTTTTAAGATCTGGGAGAGGTGCACAGGAATGGGGAATGATTAACAAAGATCAATTTCTCTCTACAGAGATAAATTCTACAGTTGGTTATGCTAACATTGTCTAATTGTGTAACTACACTAAAACCCAATGCATTGTGTGCCCTAACTAGCTGCACTATGTGGTATTGTAAATTATATCTCCACAAAGCTGGATTGTTTTGGATTTTTGTTTGTTTGTTTGTTTTGGTTTTTTGAGACAGGGTTTCTCTGTGTAACATCCCTGGCTGTCCTGGAACTCATGGAGATTCACCTGCCTCTGCCTCCCGAGTGCTGGAATTAAAAGCTTGCACCACCGCCACCCGGCCAAAGCTGTTTCTTAAATATCATTATAACATGAGAAAACCCCTTACACAAAACCAGGAGGAGGGTTTTCAGTTCCTTCCTTTTAAGGGGCATTTGAGAAAATCTGAAGGCCCAGGCGGAACAAGCAGGTGACTTGCAGTCTCGGTTTCCCTGTGGGGTGATACACATGAAGAAGCACCCACTGGTCATACCACATGACTTTCTTCTCTAGGTGCCACATGTAGAGTGATGAACAGGAGGCTGACCTCACTACAGTTCCCAGGCTCTCTATCAGAAGCCTAGGAAGTACCTGTGCCATCTTTGCCATGTCCTTCTTCCTTGTGTTCCCATAGCCCTAGGTTCTGCTCTCACTTGCCTCAAGTTCCTCCAGCTCTCCCAGCCAGAGATCTCTCTCCTAAACCTGAGTTAGATTAGAATAAATTAATCCTCTCTCCAAAACTTTTTGAAATTATACTAATTTCAAAGACCTCTGAAAAAATCTTCCCTAACTCCTCCCCCTTCCCCCATCCACTGGAAAGGAATTTTGGATTTGTGAAACACTGTAGCCACTACAAAACAGCATGGAAATTCCTCCCCCAAATGTGGAGTTACCATAGAACCTAGCAGCGCTGCAAGAGCACCATTGTAGCTATATGAAAATTTCCATAATGGAAAAAAAAGCAAATGGCAGAGATAAAACTCCCTTTGTTCCATTGATCCTCAAAAATAACGCCCAAGGTCCCCAGCTGTCTGTCATTTTCAGCCCCTTTTCTCAGTCTGGCATTAACCCTGTTTTTCAGCCTCATCTCTGGCCTGCTCTCTGCCTGGCCCTCACATTCCATCCCAACTTCCACTAAACACATTTCCTATTTCCATGACTTAGGACCTGTGGTTCCCTCCCCTCTCCCCTAGGACCTGGTTTCATGCTACCACCTCCATCACTCCCCACTGTGTCTATATAGGCCCTCCTTTAAGGCTCTCACGTCATTATTAACCAAAGGCTGTTTTCCCTTCACCAGCCTAGAAATTCCTTTTGGGTAACCTAGGGCACCTTGCCCATAGTAGGTATTCCAGGAACATCATAGAAGACAAGATTTGAAAGGCACATGCAAACACAGACTTGATCAAATCTCTCTCTAGAAATTATACAGATTTACTCTGCAAACTAATTGGGGGTGGGGGGGGCAGATAGAACAACGACATCAATGAGAATGGCTTCCTTCATGTCAGTGTAATTGTGTATTATGCTCTTTAGGGATACATAACACAGGAACCACACATACTGCTTATTATGACAAGGCACTTATACTGATTTGCATTTCTCTGCAAAACTCTCCAGGCATATAATTTTGTTAATTTGTGACAAACCTCAAAAACACACCATCAATACCTTGATTACAATATGTACTTCGAAAGCACCCAGAAATCAACTGTGTCTTTCAAAGGCTTGCCCGTGGGCACTGCTCTTATCCTCGATGTTTGGCATTTTTACTTTTGGGGATTTTGATGCAGATCATAATTTATAAATTTACCTGGACCTAAGCAAATAATAGTGCCAAGAAGGCATTCAAAGATAAGGCCTCCCTTGCTTTTGAGTGTTTGCATGTCCAGTCAATGTATGACCTTCAGAAAATTATTTAGTCCCAGACTCAGTTTCATCCGTTAGAAGATGAGAATAATTTCTACCCCAGAGCTGTTCAGAGGCATATAAAGAAGTCCAATCTTTGAAAACGTTGAGTTCCTTTTCTTTTCTCCTGGGGTACATTCTAACAGGTGGTGCCTGTTTTAGCTCCAGTCAGCAGTGAGCTGAGGTAAGATGCACTTCCTAGAACAAATACTAGTCTGAAGAAAAAGGACTATCTCAAAAACTGCCCAGTCCTCCGAACTCACCCCATAAGCCTCTGACCTCACACAGCGATGTGGACTAAAAGTGAAACCTGTTTGTCTCGTTTCCTTTTTGACTGACATTCACAAGGGAAATAATAGGAGACTCTCGGAGCTGTGCCACATGAAAGGTATCCAATTTCAAACACACAAATATCAGAAAGGCTATAGACCTTGTTTCTCCTCCTGCTCTTTCTCAACTCCTTAGCAATTACTAGCCATTCCAGGCCTCAAGTGAGCAGGGCATTGTGCTCCTATGTCCACATTATGCCATTTCTTACAGATGAGAAAAGAGGCCTCAGTGGGGTTAGGTCACGTAGTATATCGGAGCTCCCATTGCTAGACAGAGAGCACGTGCACACCCATCCAGTGGTTGAAAAGCTTTTCTCCTCAGGCCCTCCACCATTCACTCATCCCTTCAAAAGACCTGTTTTTCTGACTGAGATTTAAAAACATAATGATAACCTTGGTACCGTTGACAACCTGATTCTAAGGATTCCATGAATCTAGGAAATGAAGAACTGTTCCAATATTTATTATTATGGCCATAGAGAGGCTGAGCCCACCTTAAACTGATACACGATAGGTACAACTGCTGACTCCACTGTCAAGTATGATCTTTAAGGTTCCCATGCCTTGTACGGAGCCCTGTCGAACAGGCTGCCTATATTTGGACTTTAATGAAATTGAAGCAAATGAAATGGAACTAAAGGAGCATGTCTTCCTTGGACTGCTCTGAAGGGCGGGCGGGTGAGGTAGGACGCACAGACCCAAGACAGTGTGGTGACCAGCAGTTATATCTCTGGGCTGCAGCCTCCCCAGTTTAGCATCACTAACCCATGTGATTGTCTAACCCATGTGATTGGCCCAGCTAAGTAAAAGTACTCCTTCCTTAACAAACAAAGAGCACCCCAGGAAGCAAGCAGTCTTAATTATTTCCAAAGACTAGGGTTCTTGGATTTCCCAGTTAGCTTCCTCTTCACTATCACAGGACAAAAAAGAAGAGTAAGAACTAAAGCAGGTCATTTGTCCAAATTCTCTCCACCTTTCCTAAGACAGTTGTGTTGTTTTCCTCAGATGTTAGGACCATCTCTTTTCCAAAGGGAGAGAATATCGGCCACCAAAGGTGACCTAGGCGCCTGCTCCCTGACCTTCCCAGACAGGTCAGAAACCTGCCACTGTTCCTTCAGCTAATGGGAACCACTCATGTCTACTCTGCCAGCTCCTCCTCAGACGTTTCCAACTTTAATAAGTTTCAGGAACCTTTGCAAAAACAAGAAAAAAGAAGGGCTTTGTCACAGAACCCTGGAGGGATAAGGAAATTAGAAGAACTGAAAACGCTATCATTACTAATGGCAACAGGGCTTCCTTCTGACAGCAAGAAACACACTTTATCTTTGCACGCTCCACACAGGACACAGCCTGCCATTCCTTACTGAGTTTACAAATGAGGAAGCTGAAGCCTGGAGAGGTCAAATGACATTTGTCCAAATCACACCTATGGGTGTTAGCTTTATGTCCCCTTGCAGTCCCAATCCCGGTGACTCCAAAAACTGTGTTTTCCCCAGCCTTTGTCAAGTTAACTTTGATCTGCTTAAGCCTTCACTTAGCAATCCCATGTATGCCTGTTTCACCTTTCACCCCCACACAAACTTCACACCTCAGAAAAGATAGATGCATGGCCAACAACAAACCAGAAACACAGCCTAACAATGCAGAAAGTGCTGGAACATTCAGTGCAGGGACAAAAAAGCCCACTACATAATTCAATTGCCCTTAAGACATCAAGCGTTACACAATATAGTGATTCTAAAACAGGCCTGATAAAAATCAGCCAAGGATTTTTATAAAAATACAGAATCCCAGGGCCTGCCCAAAGCCCCTGGGGAATACTTAGAATTTGTATTTTGCACCAGATGGTTTTCTCATCAGGTGAGTTTATTGAACAGGGACGCAATAGGCACTACCCACATTAAAGATTACTCCTCAAATACTGTATAGAACTGAACTGACACATGAGGCGGGGCTTCTCCAAAAATATTACTACCTACACAAGGAAGAAGTCCCTGACTACTGTGTCATCGGCATCATGCTGTCACCAACTGGGCTTTTCCAGCCCAGACAACTGCAGAGGAAAGCGCAAATTGACAGGCACGCAAAGGGCTAAATAAAAATGGAAGGGCCACCAACTCCAGTTTTGGCGTTCTCCCACCCAGGTAGCTACATCTCCAAGGTATCTCTTAAGAAGACTTTCAGAAACAAAGAAAGAGAAAGAAAATGAGTAGGGTGAATGAATGGAGCTGAAATTTTGGACAATAAGGACATGGAGGTTTTCCACCATCCTAGAAAAGCCAACAGAATTTCCCTACTAAACTAGACCACCTTTCTGTTTGCTACAAGGCATGCAGGATAGTTGGCTGAATGGTTCAACAGCAGAATCATGAAAATCTGTTCCTATATTTGGTGGCTCAATGGTAAATTAAGTTATCAAAACCAAATAATTCAGTGAAGACTGCTTCACTGAATTATTTAAAACCCAGTAAACACAACAACTGAGCAACAAGAACACAAAATGCACGTGCTGGGCTTGTTTACTTGTTTGCTTTTGATTACTCTGAATGCCAGAGAGCAGGTCAAAGTTCCAGCCAAGAGGCAGGGAACTTTCCAATTAACGCAAATTTAGGCTAATTTTCTTCATTATTTCTTTGGCCAAATCTGAGGGTCTCTGGCGTAACTGCCAGCATATTCACAAAATTGTGAAGAGCTAGGAGTTCAAGATGACTCAGTCTCTCCTTTGCTGCCATAATAAAGAAATCTATGTCCAGTAAGCTCAAATGAATTTGCCCATATCACACAATGACAGGTCAATACAAGACTGGTACACACACCTCTGGGCTCCTTATTTTTTTGCAGTAGTTCCTAGAAAAATGCACAAATGTGTTCTTCCTCTCTGTGAGATTTGGGTCCCAGAGTAGTTGACGGTGGCCTGGGACTTCAGCCATAATCCCACTCAACAAGCCATTTTGTAGGGGAAAAAAAAAAACCTTAAAGCTCATAGATAAATCAGTGTGTCCACAAACACATAACTAGATTTTGGATCAGCCAGCCACCACCTAAGAAACCTTGGTTTCTGCTTGTAAGGGTTCCATGTGTTCTCTATACCCCACTGGTCCTCTCATCATCAAATAGTACAATAATAATGATGAATTATAGATGAATAGTAACAATGACACTATGTATGGAACCAGCTCTATGGCTCTTGTCACAACTATTGCAAATCAAAATTCTCAACATTTTGGAAGAAGCAGATTGAATGGTGTGGTTGTTAAGCACCTCCATTCTGTACTGCTGACAGAAGAGTTAGAAAACATTTATCCTCCTGCTTTGGTCCAAATGGATACCTGGGGAATGTAAAGAGGCTGGTGAAGAGGCGGGCAGCTCAGCACTGACTGAGATAGAAGATTTTAAGTGAGGTATGAATTTCAGTGATCTCCAATTGGGATAGAGGGTTCCACTTGTGCTAACTGAGAATCGGTGAAGAACTAAAGCCCACTTCCTTGAGAATCTACCCTTGCACCTTGAAAGGAACCTTTTCTGGTTTATAACATGGGGATGGCTTTATAGGCACAGGGTTTCTCTGTACTGCTTTGGAGGTTTGTCCTGGAACTCGCTCTGTACACCAGGCTGGCCTCGAACTAGGAGATCCGCCGGCCTCAGCTTCCCAAGCTGGGACTAATGGTATGAACCACCAACACCCAGTCTTTTTTGTTTTTTTGTTTGTTTGATCTATATGTTTTAAAAAGACTAACAGAACTTGGACAATAGGAAATCTTCTCTGTGGCTTTCATGGAACTCCACACACCAGAACTAATGTGAAGGAGAAAAAAAGGTGATAAGGGGTACTTAATTGAAACAATAACAAAAGGGTTTCAGAAAATCTACCATGCAAAGATTTGCAATTGTATTTAAAAGCAATCAATGGACAAAGGTACTGTTGATGGGCAGTAAGCTCCCAGCAGGGTTCTCTGACTTCACATTCTTTTGGCCTTCAAACAAGAGTGGACCTTTCGGTTTTCACCCAGAATTTAACATACCAAAAAGCTATGTGAAGCAAGTTAAACTACTTGCATATTTCCATTTACATAACAGGCACACTGCACATCAGCTTTTAGTTTTTCCAGATACTAGGAGATGAAGCTTGGTCTATATTCCTATGGGAGAATAAACAGAAAACTGTCTCTCTTCCTAATATATTAGTACCCTGTAATGCAAACCATATGATCAATAAACTGTAGAAAAATTAAATCATACTGACAGTCTTAGGCAAAAACTGAACCAAGTAGAAACATTTTTTTTAGGACTGCAGTGTGTAGAATATTAAAATCACATGTTGTATTATTAAATCTTCTTTTGGAAGCCAAACAGAGTTATGTTGCATAACCACCTCAAGATACATGTTAATCTTACAGATAGTTTTTCCAATTAAAGGTGTTAAAGGGTGTTTTAACCAGTAATACTATAATACAGTTTGTGCTTATGCTTAGGTTTGAATTTTCACTCTGGAGAGACACTTGTTGCAAATAAGGAGCTGAAATGCATGCATATGCACCACACCCCTTAATTCCACCCTGAATACCCAGGAAACATCTTGGGGTGTCATTGTCCCCGCTTAAGTTATAGTTGACAGGTAATTGCTCTCTGCACATTGCTCAACACTCCTTTCTTTACAAGAATGCAACATCTCTGAGAGTACTCACTGCTGCCCCCCCCCCCCAGCCATTGGAGTATCTGGAAGTGAGAGCAACAAGTGCAAAGGCTGTGGGGGTGGGGAGTGGGAATCCAGCTTTCCTAATGATAAAACAGGAGGCAGGGGGCTTGCCTACACAGGCAGCAGAGAAAGTGCTGATCCCACCCACCAAGGCCACCCTCGAACCCTGGGAGGCCTCAGATAAATTTGCCGCACACACCCGTCAACCTTTTTAGTGCTTTCTCCATTACCCCCACCCCACCCCACCCCAGGGCCTGGGAGGGTCCTTAAAAAAATTCAACAACTTGATTATAAGTCCTTAAGTATTCGTCTCGTCCACTCTGCATGATAATAAGCCTGACGCCACCAGGAAGGTAGGCCCCCCAGCGACAACTCCTCAACATAGCATCTAATGTTGAACCACTGTGAACTGAACAGGGAATGGTATACACATGACCTATACAAGCAAGCTCCCTTCCCTTTCACAAACTGAAATCTTACTTCCAGCCGCCCCTATCTGAAGAGGGCCAAGCTTAATTTTAAATTCTAAGAAACCCATCGGCTCACAAAATTCTCTGAGGGGAGTTGGGCAAGAACAGGCGGCCACCACCTAAGAGTCCTCAACAGGCAGCAAACCCAGGGCGGCACAACCTGCACGGACTAACGAATCCCTTCCAAGGGGGCTGAAGCCTCCGTGCAGGAGTTCTCTTTGGTGGAAATGGACAGGGAACACAGATGTTTCTTCAGTTAGCAGTGTTGGCAGAACAGCGCCTGGACGGCATCCGAGTTCTTAATGCAGGAAGGGGCCTCACAGACCATCTACTTGAACCCACTCATTCAACTGAGGAGGAAACTGAGGCCAAGGAGGCCATTTAGGTGGTACACTCATCTAGAGGGTAGAGGGGCAAGGCTCTCTGGTAACGCTCTGGTTTACATCGAAATTCGCTTAAAAGAAAAAACGTCCTATTTTTACTTCAACCTTGGAACTACGGTGGATTCACGTCAATAGCTTCTCTCTGGCCCTAGCTTGGTTCAGTAGCGCCCCCCCTCCCCGCCCCATTCCTTTGACTCCCACCACCCCTTCCAGCTGGAGCTTAACATCTGTTTTGCAAAAACAGGCGCGCGCCTCGACTTTGAGGGAGTGTTGCTCAACTGTAGTCCCCCAAGTAAGACCATGGCTGGCTTTCCTTCAGTAGCCTTCTGGGTGAACCCGGCTTCTAGTCCCTGCCTAAACGAATCAGGGAGTGAGCTGGTTTAAAACTGAAGCCCGCGAAGCTGCCTACCACCTGGCACACAGTAGGCGCTCAACAAGTGATGTGTTCCTCGGTGCCCAAGACCTGGTTGGGAAGAGCCCAATCTCACTCCCTGGGGCTTTCAGCATAGCGAGGAGCCAGTGACAAGGCCAGTTTGCGCTACTAGCCCAGCAAGGCAGCGCGACGGAAGGGGTGGATGTTTACATGCAGCCGGGACCAGCAGCGTCACTGCCGTAGGAGCCCAGCTCGCCCCAGACTCGGATGCAGTGAGGAGAGCGACAGGCTACCTCCAGATCGTGGAGGTCGAGCCCACACCTTCCGAGGGACCATGCCCCCCGCTCCCAACTGGAGATTACCCCTAAGGAACTGGTTCCAGCTGCCGCGAATGCATAAGCACGCCCCAACTTGTATTCGCAGGCCTGGGATTGGGGGTCCGGGAGGGCGGGGAGCTCGCGGCTAGCACGGCGCCCGGAGGATGGCTGCGGGGCCTCAGGGGCTGACAGCGCGGCGGGACCCGGGGCCTGGAGGAGGTGGGGGTGACCCGTGGGACTGCACTCACCCATGAAGAGGCAGAAGAGGTCTAGGCAGATGAGCAACACCCGCTTGCTGCCTCCCTTCCTCGGGTTGTTGTTGAGCGCGGGGCTGCCGCCGTTCTTACTCTCCGGGACGATCGCCTTGTCGTACTTGTAGTTTTGCATGGCGCTGGCAGCGGAGAGCCTCCCGGGACGCTGCGGGCCGCCGCTGCTCAGGAGCGGGTCTGCGGGCTCGGGACGCGGCGACGAGAGTGAAGCCCAGCCGAGTAGTTCCAACTGCAGGCGCGGATAGGTTTCCCCTCTGGGCGCCTCTGCTTTCCTCTCAAGCCCAAACTGCTCGCTAGTCCAAGGGGAAGAGAGCCAAATCCCGAGCAGGAACTTTTGCAGAGCTGTGCTGCCCGGGACGCGCACGGCTGGCGTGCGTCTGCGTGCTGAAGTTTGCGAGTGGGCAGCGTCGGCGTCCCGCCACGGTCCTCCGCAACTACTTAATGAATGGAGCCGCGCGGAGCCCTGAAACTCCGCCGCGTCCTGTAGCTCTCAGCAGCGTCTGCCCAACTCCAACTCTGCCTCCTCCTCCTGCTCCTCCTCCTCCTGCTGCTGCTGCCGCCCGGGCTGCCGCTGTGATCGCTCGGTTTGTTTTCTGAGCTTATATTTCACGAGCTCCTTTAAAAAGCGAGGGGGGAGGAGAAGGACCTCCTTACTTGGCTCCGACGAGATTCTGAAAGCACAGCCCCTTCCTTAAGCTGCCTAAAACGTAGGATAATTAAGGCCACATTTCCCCCACCCCCTTTCAAGAAAAAAAAAAAAAAATCCTACAAGAAAAAGTTGCTCTCAAACCAGAGAATCCGGGAGCCCCTAGCGTTCAGAAACTCCAAAGTGTCACAAAAGAAAAATACATATAAATAAAAAGAAATATTTTCTTGCTGGCCTTGGATGGGGGGGGGCGCGTGCAGGGGGAGGGGGTCTGTAATACCAAAATGCATTATTATTATTATTATTATTATTATTATTTATTTATTTTGCAGATTTCAGCCTTGAATGGGATTATCCTAAAAACACAGTTTTTCAGGAAAGCTGGGTTTGTTGTTTTGGTTTTAACACTCAGCGCTGAATAGTTGTGCTAGGTTCAGAAGATAATATAGTGTGAGAGACTCTGGAGCCAGACCCCCTGTTCTAGAATCCTGGCTATGTCTCTGTGTCTCAGTTTCCCTACGAGTAAACTGCAGACACGGTGTTTCTCCCCAAGCAGTCACGGCCGGGATATAATTGACTAATCCACATAAGCTTTCTAGAATAGCGCATATACATCAGAGGAGCTCCATAAATGGAGCCGTTATACTTCTATTCCTGAATGTGGATACCAAATCCAAGCCCACCTACCCCTTTGTTAGCCCAGCTGGTCTTCAGTGTATATGTGCCATCCTGGGGGAACTCCAGAGCAGCAGGAACGTTCTTGGCCTTGACTTCCAAGAAATCTAATGTTTTCCCTTGGATGTTGTCATAATGCTGATTATTTTTATGTGAGTTTTTTTTTTTTCTTCAAGACAAGAGAATGAACACTTATAGGACCAGGGCCTTTCCATAGCACACAGTGTACAAATGTACAATTCTTCCGAGGGTCTTTATTCAGAGATGGCAATGGTTCTAGCCTTTGCTTTTTATTCTTGTTTTTATTGTTGGTGGTTTTTTGGGGGGTGGGTGGGTGGGCAGGTTCTCTCTACATAGCCTTGGTTATCCTGGAACTCACTATGTAGACCAGGCTGGCCTTGAGCTCACTGCATCTTCCTTCTGAGAGCTGGGATTAAAGGCCCATGTGCAGTTGGTTCTAGCTTTTTGAAAAGATTTATTTATTCTGTATGTATTAGTGTTTTCCCTGCATTCATGTCTGTCCATTGTGTGCATGCAGCACCAATGGAGGCCATCAGGGGTGTCAGATCTCCTAGAACTGGAGCTACAGGTGATTGTGAGCTACTGTGCTGCTGAGGATCCAACCTGGGTCCTTAGCAAGAGCACTAATTATTCTTAGTCACTGAATCATCTCTCCAGCTCTGGGTTCTAGTTTTTGGACACATAGTACGAGTCACTGGCTGACCACCTTATTAGACCATTCCATAACCCTATATCCCACCTTCAACCATATTGAATATTCCTTTCAACTGCACCCCCCTGCTGTCCTATTCTGTAAGTCTTCCTCCCCTAAGTAGCAAATTGTTTCTCTTCTGTGCACCCTGACCTTTCAACTCCTCTCTGTGCCCTGGCTTGATTCTTGCACAGAATTAATTTCACCATCAATATTTTGTTTAGGCTGCTCTTGTAATACTCACCTCAGTATAATTTGGTCTGAGTTAGCAAAAATTAGTCATTTGTATACATTATTATTCTCACTGAGTGTCTTTAGTGTTCAAGGTTTGAAGTATGCTGAATTAGCCTCAGATTGGAGCTGGTTAACAACGAGACTATCAAAGAAAGGCAAAATCCTGTCTTCTGAAAGCAAGATGTGCCAAGAAAGCTTGGGAGCAGACATGTCAGCTGCCAATCCCCATCCAAAGGTGAGCAGATAAAAGCCCCTGGCATCTAAGAAAAGTTCCCTTTACTCCCCAGTCAGGAGAAGCAGCATAGTCTCTTACCTGTTAAAATAGCAGCAACAATGCGAAACTAATGTCATAATTAACAGCATTCTAAAAGGAATTCGGGGTACCAGTGGCTTTTCCCTGCCCGACCAACCCTCTTCACAGCCACAGCTCTCCTTGAAATTCAGTCACCAAACTTGGGAATTCCAATCTGAAAAGAAAGGCAGCTTTTGCTAACTTTCTGCAGCCTTTTCTAACTTTTCCCCAAATGCTTGGGCCCCCAAATCATCTCGACCTCCATTTCCCAGTCTATCTTATTTTACATTTCACAAGGGGCCATAATTTGCTTCTCCGACGCCTGAACCCCGAGGCCTGTCTTGGAGAGCCGAAGAAGCAGTGATGAAAGCCATTGTTCAAGAAAGAGCTCAGTGAAGTTCAGTTATCCCATTTGGTACTCCTGACCTCCTCATCTGGAAGATGAGGTACAGTAAGAGTAAATGTCTTTTAAAAGCCGAAGTCCCCGAGTTGTCCAATGGCACGATCAATAAGCCATCATTGCTGTTTTTACAAATTACTAAGATTGTTAACTTTTGCCCACACTAGCTTTGGTTCAAGGAACCTATTTTATGTTAAGGATCCCCTGGCTTAAACTCAATTACTTATTAGGAAAGATAAAAATCTGTTATCCCAAAAGCAGATTTAAAAAGATGATAAATGTTTAATGTTTAAATAAAAGCTTTCTACTTCCATTTACAGGGCTTTGTAGGCCATTACTTTTTCCTAACTAAAAGATCATGGTGTTAATTGGTACGTATAGTTCTATGCAAACAAGATTATATTTGGATAGCTCTTGAGGGAATAGAATATTTGAAATATTCGTTAAGATTGACTTGAACAAGTCATAAAATATAGTGTCAATCCAATTCTTTAGGTAATCAGATACAAATCTGCTTAGCTGGATATATAAATCTGAAGGCCTCTTGACTTTACTTTTTTTCTTATTCTATCCCCTGCCCCATCCTCCCTCTCCACAGCTTGAAACCTGACAGTTGAACCATATTACCAGCAAATAAAATGCAGTGAAGCCAACTTGATGATAGTTTACAATGGTGTCATTTCAAAGTCATTAAGTAATTAAAATTCCTGGTAAACATGGCTTACCCAAACTCACACATTAAAATGACAGCCAGTTCACTAGCATGTCTGGGTAAAAGCTATCGCATCAGCAGGGATAAATGCCTTTTTAACAGTAACTTACTACATGTGGCAACAACAGCACGTCATTCTTAAACAACCTCCCTCCCTAGAGGGTTAATAGCCTTCATTTCTAGGATCTCTCCTTACCTCATAACTTTCTCTCTGTCTCCCTCTCTCTCCCTTTTAACCCCTAATATCTACTTAATCATTTTTTAACCTTGACATCTAATTAATCATTTTTATATTTTTTTTAAATCAGGTACGAATTGGCTCTGGAAATGCTCGAGGGAGAAGTGGCAGAGTCCCTTTACATAAACTTGTGGACGCCAAAAGTCTGAGCCCGGTGTTTTATGTTGTGGAAGTTAAGAAGACATCAATTTAGCTGGAAAGGGCCATCTATCCAGGTTCCTCGAAGCTGGCACACTCCACCTCTGCTACATCTACTCAAAGCTGGCTGGCTGGCTACTGTGAACACTGAATTAGATAGCTTGAGTAACTCCACACTTACCCTCCTTAGTCAAGGCAGGAAGGAGCAGGGGTGTAGGTCAGAAGATCTGGGCTCTGCTGTTTGACCTGAGACAAACTGAGGAACCAGCTCGATCTTCACTCTCCGCCAAACTTTTAAATGAGGCTGGCATTTTCTTCTGGGGATGACTAAAGAAGTTTTAAAAATGAAAGAACACCTGAAATCACCTGGTACACAATAGTCAGGTGAATGTTAAGAAGCCTTGAATTGTTAAGAAGCCCAGCATTGCAAAAATTAAAATAAACAATGCATTATATGAATACTATTTCTACAACTCATACAACCTTAGTGTTTGTTAGTCACATTTTAGTGATGAGAAAATCTAGGCAAGCCTATTAAACTGGATGGAACCAGTTTTCTTACAGATAAAGTGAAAGTGATTCTCACATTAGCTCATGCAGTGCAAAGTCTGCCTGTGCAATTTACAGAACAATTTCTCCCCTTTCCCCAGAATGCAGGACTTGCTGTTATGCTTGCTTCAGAAAGGCAGAAATGGAATCCTGGAAAGATGAGAGCTTGGCTTAGGTTGGAGGTGAGGGGATTCCTGAAGCCCCGCTAGAAGCCAGATTTGTTCATTTCTAAGTCAATACTGTCTTCATCCCACAAGGCCTTGTTCTGGAAGATGCTCAGAGGTTTCCATTCCCTCCCAGTGGTTCCCCAGAAGGCACTGCGAGCTCTTTTGCAGAACCGGCCTTGCTTTGTTTTTGTTATGAGACCAGGCTTTAATTGGTTTGTTGTTTCTTACAGGATGGTAAGATCACAATGTCGTTTGACATCATGTCTCTGAGACAAGAGATTTGTGTTCATCATTTGTCAAGTGGGTTGTTGTTACAGAAAGAGAGCTGTAGGAATAACAAACAGGGTTGCTCTGAGGCAGCCTTGTAATCACGTCACCATTTTTCCCTCTCTGCAATCGGTACTCTTTTGAGCTAAAAGCTCAACGGCAGAGATGCAAAAAGTGAATGTTACATTACTTCATGCAGTTTATATCGATGGGGCAAAACAAAAGCCCAAGGTGCAGGCCGGTTTGAGAAACAGGAAATGAAGGTGCTGCGGGGCCTGCTCTAGACAAGGACTCCGCTCACTCAAAAGGAGACTTATGCTGCCACCTTGTGACACTGTGGAAAAATGCTCCAACTATCCGAGAGAAAATTGTAACAGGGGCTGAGGAATGACCGGAACTCTTGTGTGATGCACAAAATAATGAGCAGAGTAGGTAGATTTTGAAGATTGGAATAGTGGTCATTTATTTGGTAACTATTTAGTGGATGTCTACTATGTATGCACCTAACACTACTAGGGATGCCAGGAACCATGTGACTTCTTTGGGGGATAAGGCCTGAGAATAGCATGAACAAATTCTCCTTGTGGCAAGGAGCTGGAGAATCTGGCCCATTTTGGCAAGGCTGATGGATAGCTTACTGCATAGTTCTGGGCATGACCCCAGGAACATATGTGTTACCTGCTCTCTTTGCTTTCTTTGTTCAACCCATATTGTTGGTTGCCTTTAGTTTCACTTTCTCAGTCATGGATAAAATGGCTATTACAAAAGGAAAACTGGTGATGTGTTGTTTATGATTTATTAAAGCAGCCATACTAGTTAGCTATAGAAGCTAGGCAGTGGTGGTACTCAACTTTAATTCCAGAACTCAGGATTAAGAGGTAAACAGATCTCTGTTAGTTCAAGGCCACACTGACTACATGAAAGTGATCCAGTCCTAAAAGAAACGGCTCACACAAAGGTGATCTCAGCACCAGGGATCACACACCTTTAATCCCAGCACTAGGGAGGTGGAGACAGGAGGATATGGCTGGGTAGAGAAAGGAATAAAAAGAGGGGGAGACAGGAATACAGAGCCTTTTTGCCTCTGAGGATTCGTGGAGACAGGATTGCAATTTCAGTAGGGTAGAACTTGGCTACCTTGCTTTTCTAATCTTCAGCTTGAAGCTTGAACACCATTATCAGTCTCTGGGTCTTTTATTTTTTGTGTTACAGAAAACTTGCCCCTGATGACTCTCCTCTGGGTGTGCCAGAGGGGATGCTGCTAAAAATATTCATTAGACCTTATTCTGTCCCAAAGCCTTTGATGTTTCAAGTGTGACCATGGATTCAGGCTTTTTAAGTACAAGATGTTGCTTTTCCAGTGTACCTTGTGACTAGTCTGAAAGAGTCACAGTGGTTCATGATAATACTATGAATTTGCATAACTGCTCTGGAAAGAATGACTTTAACCACAGGAGTCTAAGAGAAATGCTAATAAATAGATATCAGGAGTTAATGGGAGCAGTCTAGGAATGAAGCAGAATCATAGAAACCCACAATGCCCTTATTTCTAATAGCTGTGCCAAAACTGTAGGAAGTTGAGAGGAGGGGAACATGAGAACAAGGGTTAAGCAGTGACAACTATTAAGAGTAAGTTTCCAAGTTATGTTGCTTATAGGATCATAGGGAAAAAAACCTTGTAGTGTTATACCCATAGGAGATAGAGTAGTACAGAATAAAGCATGAATTGGTCCAGCCTTGGCTGGTGAGTTGATTGTAAGAACTTAGACTTTACCAGAAGTAAATATTATCCAATAGAGACAAAACTCTCTCACTTTGCATGATGCTGTCACCACAAATGCTGCCAACCGGGCATACTGTCCTACCTGTAAATGTGCCCAGTTAGAAAAATTCCTTTGTTGCTTGCAATACTGCCTATGCTTTTAACCTTAGAGCTATGAATCAAGTAGGAAATAGTTACTGGCGATAAAGTCGGGGGACAGACAGGGAGTAAGGTAAAGGAACAAACTGGCAATTATTGTAACCATTATTAGAAACTTAAAGAAACAAATCTGATTGTAAAACTGTTCATGTAAACTACTGAAACTGTATAAATAAAAATGGCCCAAGCTATTCAGGGCCACTTGTTTGAAACAGGTGATCATAGTATTTTCACTGCGCCGACATCACACATCTGTCCCAGGTCATTGAACCCATTTGGAAATAGGATTCCAACACAGGAATCAACAGACTAAACAAGCAAATGAACAAGCTAACTTCTACCCCCACGGAGCATGTAAGCATCTGGTTAGTATATCCATCAACTCATCTTCAATTCTAAACAGCCAAGGGAGTAAGTCTTTTCCATGTTAAAGATGAGGGTCCTACACACTGGAAGGTGAAGAAACTGGTTGGAAGTGACTGGCTGACCAGGGCTAAGTCCCAGACTTGAACCCAGGAAGAGAGGAGACATCAAGATTTTAATCATTAATCAACACTGAATAAACTTTGCCCTCTGTCTAACTTGCAAGGAAAAGACAAGTGTTTCTGAAGTGGCTGCTTATTTGTGTTTGCCTGAGAGGAAGTGATGGATGATTGTATATATGTGTCTCTGGTCGATGAATTCACAAATATACATGCCCTATATACACACTCACTGCATCTCTGTGTGCATAATTACTCACTGTATCTGTACATGTATTTATTTGCCACTTAATCACAAATCAGGCTTTTCTGAGCACCCATGCTATGCCAGGATACCCATTAGGACTGGGGGATGACCAAATGAGAGCTTGGGATTGCTTCCTTTATAGCATTAGTTGTTTTCTTCAGAAAGACTATAATCACAGACACAAATCAAAGTATGTTTTCTCATGTTATATGACAAGGTCAGTCATGACTAGAAGAGATTTATGAATCACCATAGGGGCCAAAGAAAGGCCTCCAGGGCACTCAAATAATGGTTGTAAACACAGCTGAAAAGATTTGTGACAACTTAAGTGCACAGAAACAAAAGTGCCAGGTCTCTACCTCACACACTTCCTTAGTCATCTTTTCCTGCTTTTAAGTTTTTAGTTGTAGAAAATGCACATGCATTATACTATACAAGTAATAGTCTCCAACCCTAAGGTTCACTTATTGGTCTGACACAAGCTTTTATACAAATGGGTGTTTGGCCCTGAACTACATCCAAATCAAACATCTCAATAGTTTCCCTAACTACCTCCCAGCTAATGATCCCTCATCAAGGTTGACTAGTCTCCAGAGTTTAATTGTCTGTTGTTGAACTTCTTATACCCAGTATCCAGTATATATGGGGACTTAGCCCATCCTTATGCTTCCATATTGAATATGATGTCTGAAAGTGCCATACAAACTCATTCTTAATCACTTACTGACTGTTGCCCCACTTTCGGACACATCTTAACTTGGTTGTTCTAAATTGTGTTGTTTCTATTTGTGTCTGTCATGGATAAAGCTGCTAGTGAGCCTTCTCTTGCACAGGGCTTGCAGTGGGATATTGTCATTTTGTTAGGCATACTTCACAGGATAGCTATGTTTCCATGTAGTAAATACTGTTCAGGATTGTTTCAGAATAGCAACACCATTCTACATTCTAACTGGTTGTCTTTAGCACTTGATATTGTCAGGCCTTTGGGTTTCAGCCCTTCTGAAACATAGGTATTTCATAGGTATTTATACATAGGTATTTCATTGTACTTTTAATAGGCATTTCTTTTTCTTTTTGTTTTTTGAGACAGGGTTTCTCTGTAGGTTTGGAGACTGTCCTGGAACTCTCTTTGAAGACCAGGCTGGTATTGAACTCACAGAGATCCGCCTGCCTCTGCCTCTGCCTCCCAAGTCCTGGGATTAAAGGTGTGAGCCACCACCGCCTTACTCTTAATAGGCATTTCTTTACTGAGCATTGTGGCATGTGGTCACTGGACATTTGTATATTGGTATGGAACAGGTTTTGTACCCTGTAAAAACGTATTACTCTCATTGTTAATAAAAAGCTGATTGGCTGATAGTCGGGCAGGCAGAGATTGGGCAAGACAGCCTGACACAGAAAGAATGCAGGGAGGAAGAAAGACATAAGTCAGAGGAGTCTCCAGAAGAAGCAGGGAGAAGAAAGATGGGCATACCATACTGAGAAAAGGTACTGATCTATGTGACAAAGCTTAGATAGGAAATATGGGTTGATTTAAATGTAAGAGTTAGCTGGTGACAAGCTTGAGCTATTGGCTGAGCATTTATAGTTAACATTAAGTCTCCATGTTGGCTATTTGAGAGTGGCTCCCAGCACAGGAAAACTCTATCTGCAATATATATTACTTAGTGTGGTACATATTTAAGGTGTTTGTCCATCCCTTAAATGTTATTTAGGGATTATCTGTCTTTTTTATGGAGAATATATTTCCCCTATCTGTAACTTTTTTTTGTACTTTCTTGAGTCTACATTTTAGAAGTCAGCAGAATTTTTCTAAACAGGGCCAAATTGCACTACTTTAGGCTTTGCAAAGTGTGTGGTCTCTATGGCAACTAACCAACTCTGCCATTGTACTACTACAGCAACTACAGAACCTTCCAGTGAGTAAGGTTGATGAGTGAGCTTGGATATGTTTCAATAAAATTTATTTATAGATACTAAAATTTGAATTTCATATACATCTCACATATTACAAAATTCCATCTTCTGAGTTCTTCACCTATATAAAAATAGAAAAACTATTCTTACTTCACAAGCTGCTCGGTTAAATGTGGCAGGCTCAATTTGACTGATAGTCCATAACTTGGCAAGTTTCAGTGTGTTTTATAAACATAAGCTCTTCGTTTTAAGGAATTCCAATTTATCCAACTCTTTATCATTAATGTTTTTTCCTATATAAGCAATTTCTGCCTATTGCAAGTGTTATGAGTATATCCCCTTCATTTTTATCCCACTAGTTGTATTTTATCCAGTTTGTTGCTGTCCAATATCCCTCTGGGATTGAGTTTTGAGTGATAAGTGATCAGAGGTCAGTACTTTTGTTTCTGTGCACTCAAGTGATTGCATACTTTCTGTAACTATGACATGTGTGCACTTTGGCTCTTTATGTTCCTATATTGAATCAAATCTCTTATAGTCATTGATTCAACAACTACTCATTTAACCTTGTTGTGCAACATAGCTATATATGATATGTATGGAAAAGGGGCTAAGTGAAAAAAAAATCTCCCAACTTTCCAGAGTGTTAACATTGATTACATTTACCAATTTGATGTATGGTCAACAGAAAATAATTATTCTGGAAAAAGTAACCTAGTTTGCCATTGCAATTCCACAATAAATGTGAAACTAATCGTGACCTTGGATCATATTAATAATTATAGTCAGACTTTCTTTGGACCACCAGCTCCCAAATAATGACATGGAGACTTCTTATTAATTATGAGAGCTTCACCTTGGCTTAAGCTTGTTCCCAACTAGCTCTTAAAACTTAAATTAACCCATTTATATTAATCTACATTGTGCCTCATGGCTCATTACCCCTCTTCCATACTGTATGTCTGACCAACCCCACTCAACCCCCATATCTCACTGGCAAATTCCTCTCCTCTCAGATTCTCCCTAGTGTTCCCGTCTCTACCTGGAAATCCCACCTGCCCTCTCCTGCCTAGCTATTGACCATTCAGCTCTTTATTAAATGAATCAGAAGGTGCCTTGACAGAGACACATCTTCACAGTATACAAAAAAATTATCCCACAACAAATAATTGCTAGGGTCACACGAACATCTTAGGTAACTCACTTGCTTCATTTAGTTCTATACAGACCCTGAATACACACACACACACACACACACACACACACACACACACACAGAGAGAGAGAGAGAGAGAGAGAGAGAGAGAGAGAGAGAGAGAGAGAGAGAGAGAGAAGGGGGAGGGGAGTGCAGTCTTTTAATCTGGAGGGGAAATATGAGTCAGCTTGTTTATTAAACCAGTCAGAGCAACATATACTCACATAGGGTACAGAAGGGTTATTCTACAGCAAAAGAGATATGGACAAGTGTAAGCTGCTGTGTGGGTAGTGGGAACTGAAACTACACCCTCCACTAGATCAGTGGATGCTCTTAGCTACTAAGATATCTTTCCAGTCCAAACTTCATATCCTTTAATTGACTATAACAAACTGAAAGGTAACCTCTAAGAAAGATAAGTTCTTAATAGCCAAAACCTGTGAAATTACCTTATTTGGAAAAGACAGAAAGCATGACTGTTTCTGATATAATTGGATTAAGGATCTTGTGGTAAATTTATCCTGCATGACCAGGTGAGCCCTAAAGTCAATGACTGTTTTTACAAGAGACAGAGGAGGAGCTGGGTCTGTATGTCAGCAGTGGAAAACTGATCCAGGGCATACATGACCCTAGGTTTGATCCCCAGATATGGGGGGGGCAACAAAGTGAAGACATAAGCACCCGGAAACTCACAATAAAGACAGAGGTAGAGATGGGAGTAGTATGGCCAGCAATGCATACCCACTCCCAGAAGCTGTTAAGAGATAAGCAACTGGGTCTTCCTAAAGACCCTTGAAGGAATCTAGGATGTTTTGCCTCCAGAACAGCAAAATCACACATTTCTCTTGAGTGACTAAACATAATTATCTTCCCCAGCCCACTCTTATTTCCTAAATCTTGTATGGCAGAAAGTGGGATGGATGCAAGATTACAGAGACACATTGAGGGGTGTGATGGCTATTCTTGTTTGTCAACTTGACTATATCTGGAATGAAGTATCATCCAGAAATGGAGGGCACACTTGCGAACCAGACCTTGAGGCAAGTAGACAACATAACTTTGACCTGGAACTTGAGACTGGATGACACACACCTTTAGTCCACATCTTGAGGCTGGAAAGCACACCTTTGATCTGGATCACACCTTCTGCTGGAAGGACAATAGAAGAAGGAAGGGGGGCTGCTCATTCTTCACCTGCTTGCCCTGGCCTTGTCAGCACATCCATTTGGATTCCAGCATATACAGAAGACCAGCTGAGACACCCAGCATCATGGAACTGAGTCTACTGGATTCTCGGACTTTCTATTCACAGCTGGTCATTGTTGGACTGCAGCCTATATGTCATTTCAAAAAATTCCCCCCCCCTCTCTCTCTCTCTCTCTCTGTGTGTGTGTGTGTGTGTGTGTGTGTGTGTGTGTGGAGAGAGAGAAAGAGAGAGAGAGAGAGAGAGAGAGAGAGAGAGAGAGAGAGAGAGAGAGATTCATTCTGTAAGTTCTGTGATTCTAGAGAACCCTTACTAATACAAGGAGCATCTGCCCTGAGTGTCCATTCCTTGACCATGTCTCTATTCACCAGGCCCACATCTTCCCAGTCTATGGTCTCCATAAAAGTTGGCCAACTCTGTATTTTTATTTTTTGATCTGTCTTCCTCCACTAGACATTAAACTCTGTTAGGATAGATTTTTTCCCCCTCCTCACTTATCTCTTTCTAATACCTAGGACTCAGTAAATGTTAAATAAATTAGAAGATAAACAAATGTATAAGTGAAAATATGAAGGCCCCATGTCCCCATGCACAAAGACTACAGGGAAAGGCCATGATACCTTTGATACTATCAAACGAGTGTCTTCACTTAAGGAAACCTGCTTCTTCACTGTTCGTTAGATTAAAAAGCACATCCGTGAGCTGGGGAATTCATCTCACAGCATCCTATGTTCCAGAACAGCCCATTTCCCCCAGGCATTATGCCCCAGTGTCTACAAAAAGTTCCTTAGCTTCCTCTCTCTCTCTCTCTCTCTCTCTCTCTCTCTCTCTCTCTCTCTCTCTCTCTCTCTCCTCCCCTCCCCCTTCTCCCCTCCTCTCTCCTCTCTTCTCTGCATTCTTTTCTCCCCCTTTTCCTCCTCAGGCAATCTTCACTGGCCCTTATCTCCCATCTCTAATGATTGATCATTTAATGGACAGTATCAGGGTTAATCTAGCATGAATAAAAAAAGCTGGATTGAGATAATATTTACATAGAAAAACAAGGAAATAAACTTCAGTAACATTTTAAAACAGCGACTGTATGGTTGTTTTCATGTTTACTACCTCATCTCTTCATGCCATGGTGTCTGCTTACCCCATGACAGCCCTCTGTATTTTGAGTGTGCCATCTAATGGGCGCAGTATGTAATGATCCTATGAGATCTGTACTAACTTATCTCTCCTTGGAGATTATGAAAATGAGACTCAAAGAGGTTAAGTAGTGTTCTCAGGGTCATAAAATATAGCCACACAAGGAAACAGAATCGAAATGCAGCAACTGGAGGTTTAAAAACATACGTTACCTCTGTTTTATAATTGAAGGAGCCAGGAATAAAGAACATGTTTCAGGATCATATGACTACCCAGTCTGAACCATGTGTCAAGCTGGTTTTCTATGTATCTACTTTTTTAAAAACACATCTCAAGTTCATCAACTTCAGAACTATACCAAGGCCAATTGCATCATCGTTCAGTCTCCTATCCATAACACCCAGAGCCTCCATCCATCCATGTCACAAACTTTCATTGATTTCTGCCCAGTGTACCACAAAGCACACCTCTAGCACCATCCTAAACTCAGCCATCCTTCTCTCCTCATCTGCTGTAATAAACTCTTGACTATCTTTCCTGTATCTGGACTAGCCCACTGCTCACTATCCACACACCAGCCAGGTAGAATGATGTTGAAATGGAAATTTTATTGTTTCATTTTCTTAATCCTCTCCCTGTCTTCCTCTTCCATGGGGCTGGAGAGATGGCTCAGTGGTTAAGAGCAAAGGCTGCTCTTCCAAGGAACCTAGGTTCAATCCCCAGCACCCACATGTCAGCTCACAACCGTCTGTAATTCCAGATCCAGAGGATCTGAAACCTCACACAGACATCCATACAGACAAAACACCAGTGCACATAAAACAAAAATAAATTAAAAAAATATGTTCCTTCTCAACTTGAGGCTTTTTGTATTCTTTTATTACTTCTTTTTTTGTTTTTTCTGTTATCCAATTCTCCCTTTAAAAAAAGACTTATAGAAATGCACATACTACAAATATACCTGTTTGTGACATATAATTGATTGGCTTTAGTATGTTTACAGAGAAGTGTACCACACCATAGTCAATTTTAGAATATTTTTATCACCTCTAACTAATACCTGGGCTAACTAGTTGTCACTCCCTGTCTGTCCTTCCAGTCTTTGGTAGTCACTAATGTACTTTCTGTGTGGATTTGCCTGTGCTGGACTTCCACTGGAGTTCCATTGTATGTGACCCATTGTCATTGTCTTTTTTCATTTAGGATAATGCTATCAAGGTCCATCCAAGTTATTGAGTATGACAGTACTTTGCTTTTCCTCCTTGCTATATATTATTCACCCAAACAAATAATATATGTTTTTGTTCATACATTCATTCACATGGAGATTTTTAGATTGTTTCCACTTCTTGAGTATTTTGAACGATGCTGTTAGACCTTCTTCTACGTGAAATGCAGGTCTGCTTTAGATGGGTCAAAAGAGTTGTTCTGACTTGCATTAAAAGAATCACTCTTTTTTTGTTTTTTGAGAGTAGACTGGGTATGAGCAAAGGTAAAAACAAAGGCTGTGGAGAGCATTGTCCTAATATCGAGAAAGATGGCTATGAATTAAATTAGGGAGGGAGGGAAGGTTAGGGAGGTGTTTCTGGGTATATTTTGAAAGTAGAACCAACAGGACACATCAAAGGTAATTCCCAGCATTTTGTCCCAAGTAACCAGAATGATGAAGGAGTTGACATCAACAAGAAGGAGAAGTATTCCTTTGAAGTAAAGCTGGTAGGGGGTGGGGGTTAGAACTGTTTGGACATGCTAAATCTAGAATAATCTCTTAGATGCCAAATAGATAACTAAATCTATGTTACAGATATCACTTAATTTTTCTTAATAACATCAAACAGTTTTACTAGTGTATTTTTTAATCCATTCAGTGAGTAATTACTGAGTGCCTGCTATATATAAAGTGCCATCGTAGGCATCTAATATTTTTTGACCTGGATGGAGTTCTGTGTGTTGCCAGTCATCAGTTAAAGCTGTGTAGACTATGGAGGTCTATTTGCTCTGTGTCAGGTCCACAGATAATGTGAGGTTGGGCATTCGTCACATATTTCCCACCTCTGTCTCAGGTTCTTCAGCTTTAAAATGGAGGGTCATGCAAGATGGTAGCAGAAATTTTCCCAGTCTGGAAAAATCCTTCAAATTGCTTATTGCAATGAAAATTGAATTTCAAGACAACATTTCCTTGCCCTTTACTAGGTTTAGACAGATTTCTGTCTTCTCTTATTTGACCAAGCATTGAAAACAGAAATTGTTCAATGTATCCCTGATTCTCTTTAAACAATTCTTAATCCTCTTATTACACAAGTAATATTCAAGGTAAACAAAAATTTATAGTATGTTGACACAGTTTTCCTTCCCTAGTCCTTCATAGTGTGGTGTCCATACCTCTGACAAGGTGTTTCTAATGTTCTGTCTGCTGGATGTGGTTATGTGTGAACTCTGGGGTTGTATTTTTCTGAGGGCAGTGGTTGCACCACACACATCTTTACATCTTCTAAGAGTTCAAGTCAGTGCATTGTCAATAATAGACATCTCCCCGCACCCTAACCCTAACCCAAGGACTTTAAAACAGATAAAGTGAAAAATCACACATCTCAACAAGTAACTCATAATGTGTAAAAAGTGATATGTGAATATTTACATGAATGTATTCCAATATGTGGATACTCTATACTTTTTTTGTTTTGGGTTTTTTGTTTTGTTTTGTTTTTTGTTTTGTTTTGGTTTTTTGAGACAGGGTTTCTCTGCATTGTTTTGGAGTCTGTCCTGGAACTAGTTCTTGTAGACTAGGCTGGCCTTGAACTCAGAGATCTACCTGCCTCTGCCTCCCGAGTGCTGGGACTAAAGGTGTGCATCACCACCGCCCAGCTCTATACTTTTCTTGACATGAGGTATTTATTGTGTATTTTTCTTTTTCTTTGTTTTTTTTTTGTTTTGTTTTGTTTTTTTGTTTGCTTGTTTTTTTGAGACAGGATTTCTCAGTGTAGCCTTGACTGTCCTGGAACTTGCTCTGTAGACCAGGCTGGCCTCGAACTCACGGAGATCTTCCTGCCTCTGTCTCTCGAGTGCTGGAATTAAAGGCATGTGTTACCACTGCCAGGCTTATTGTGTATTTTTATGGTACATAAGATTGGACCTAGGGGCGTGTGCATGCTAGGCCAGCATTCTACCACTAAGGCACATTCCTTGCCCCCTTTTAATTTTTAATTTTGAGGTAAGGTTTTCCTAATTACCTGTTGTGTGATATTTTGATTGTGCTCTGACAAATAAAGCTTGCTCAGACTCAGAGGGCAGAGCTGGCCACTAGCTAACCATAGAGGTTTGGAGGATTGTAGAGAAAGGAGACAGGAAGTAGTAAGGAGGGGAGAAGAGAGGATCCCCACCCTACTGGACAGAGGAAATGAAGAGGTAGGGAGTAGCTGGCTGCTGCTCCCTGTTCTCTTCTCTTAAGGTTCTTACCCCAATATTTGACTCCCGAGTTTGTATTGATGAAGATTAATTAGATTAATGCTTCAATTACCAGTTCTGATCTTGAACTTGTCATCCTGTTACCCAAGTCAGCCTGGTAACTGAGATTACAGTCTTTACATGCAGCCTTTAAAATTGTGTTTCATTGATAGATCCACTCTTTTGTATAATTGAACATGTATTCTATATTAAGTTTTATGAACAAAAATTTGTTCTGTGAACGACTCATTGATACTCATTATGGGTCTTAGTGCTGAGGCAAAACAGAAAGTCAACTTTAAATACGATTACGTACAATATAGCAGAAGGGTGTTTAAAACAAAGAGGAGACAGGCAAAGGGCCATTCTTACCTACAGGGGAAAGATGACAAGGCACATGCGTCAGTTTGTGACTCAAAGGAGTCATCTGACAGGAATTGTTGCAAGTAGGATGTTGACTCACTATCTATCAAATGGGTGACATTCCTGCCATGTGAAGAAGTTGAAAACAAGCCAGACAGTGGTAGTGCAGGGCACATCTTTAATCCCAGCAATCAGGAGGCAGAAGTAGATAGATTCAAGGCCAGTCTGGTCTACAGAGTGAGTTCCAGGACAGCCAGAGCTACACAGAAAAAAGTTTTGAAAAAGCAAGCAGGCAAACAAACAAAACAAAACAAAACAAAACAAAACAGCAGTGGCAGAAGGAGGAGGAGAAGCAGTAGCTGAAAACAAATGTGTGATGGCTGCAAGGAGAAGAGCTCTTTTCTGTCCTCAGGGGTGACTGGTGACACCAGGGACAGAAGAGACCAGCAAGAGCATGGAGGCTAGAAACACACGGAGCAACAGCAGAAGTGAAAGACACTCCAGCAGGGCCTGATGGGGAAAAACTGCACTTGGTTAGCCTGATGACTCTACTGGAAAAGATTTGTAGCATTAGAGGCAGAAATAAAAAAGAAAGGTCACACAAGCCAACCCAGGTGTCCTTCAGTCTCTTAGAAGAATAAAAAGCTGATTTATTCTTTCCAAAAGAAAAAGAAAAGAAAGATTCTCTATTACAACATGTAAATTCATTTCTTCATTTATTGATTGTGTTGCTGTAATATGTGACAATTTTTATAATTGAACACGGGGGAAATATTTTGTCATAATTCCCTAGACTGGAGTGAAAGTGAAAATACATATTTAAAAGTTCATCCATAAAAGCTCATTTCTGTCCTGGACTAATCTTTCTAGATTGTTCTTCAGGAATAAACAGTAATTATTCAGATTCCAGTGTTTGGTCCACTTTCTCTAACTAATGACAGGAATCAGGGGAAAGATTCCAAGGCCCATGCTTAAGGATATGTCTTAGCTTTTAACGGGCATGTTTCTGAGTTCTCTTTGGAAGAGAGTGAGTGTCCTCAGGTTAAATTAGTCACTGACTTGATTTGCTTTGATGTTGCTTCAGCTCAGAGACGGGTCACAGCTGGATTCATCGATAGGTGAAGTCACTTCCTTGTTCCTGCATTTTTCTATCTCTTAAATGAGAGGTAGAGTCGGTTCCACAGTGTCACGAGCCTACTAATGGTAAACATTTTTACACTTCAGCATCACAATGGAACTTGTGATCTGTAACAGACATACATTCTTCATGTTTGATCATTGAAATGCTCAGATTTCTAAGACAGAGACAGAAGAGGAAGATGTGCAATGGTATTTTAAATCAGGCCAGCAGAGGCATAACATAGAGTTTAAAATGTGATTGAGAGTCCATGTCAGACAACAACTACAACAAAAATTATCTCCATTTGGGAAGCCAGGGTGCTGTGTAAACTCCTCCTGGACTTTATTGCCTGCACTCTGGATTGTTTGGTTGCCTCTACAGTGAAGGACAGGAAATAGAATCCAAACATCTGTGATTCACAGGCTGCAAAACTGGACTGAGTGTCCACCTTTGGCACAGAAAGAAGACACCTCAGAAAAATTATTCCTCTAAATCTTTATTTTATGAATATTCTACCTGCGTGTATGCATTCGCACCATATGTGTGCCTAGTGCCCACAGGGGTCACAAGAGGGCATCAGCTTCCTTGGACTGGAGTTACAGATGGTTGTGAGCAGATCATTTGGGTGCTAGGAATTGAACCAGGGTCTTCTGGAAGAGCAGATAGTGCTCTTAACTACTGAGTCATCTCTTCAACCCCTACACTATTCCTTTAATGCACAAAACCCATCAAGTCTTAGAACTGTTGAGACAGTGATGGCATCCTGGACCACCTTCTTGTTTTATAAGCAGATAACTAGTCCAGAGAAACTGAGGGGTTGATTAAAGTAGGAAAAAAACCAAAATCTCAGATCTCAGTCCCAGTCCTTTCTACTTTCCAGCACACCACAGTTTCAGGTTTGCTTTCATGTGAATGACTGCTTCAACAAAAATGTAAGGAAAGGGAAACTTGGCTTTCATATGCCCTATCCAGGTCCTTCCAATCTTCATATGTGGTTTTCAACCCCCCAAAAATGTGTACATTGGTTTGTACATGTGTGTGGTCACTTGCTTGACTGGGGGTTGATTAGAGACAGGAATATCACATAACAGTATAATAAATGATCATGCATAAATGGCTCTTTAGGAAAATAACTGACACACTGGCCATGTCCAGATATTGTTTTGCTAAAAGCTTAAATACCAATTTATACTCACAATAAAGACAGGTGTTATAAAAATCTCCACTTTGCAGAGTAGGAGACAAAAGTACTGAGATATTAGCATATTTTTATGACCACTTTTTAAAAATTTTTTGATATAGGGTTTCTCTGTGGCTTTGGAGGCTGTCTTGGAACTAACTCTTGTAGACCAGGTTGATCTCAAACTCACAGAGATCTGCCTGCCTCTGCCTCCTGAGTGCTGGGATTAAGGGTGTGAGCCACCACTGCCCAGCTTTATGACCATTTTTTAAGAAGTACTTCAGTACAAATTATCTGAAACATAAGAGAAGGGTCAGCATTCATTTCCTACAATATCATATTTTAGCTCAATTGTATATTTTATGCATTTCCTGCTAATACTTCTTCATAATTTGCATACAAGCACTATATCCTGCTTTTTCATTTAACATATAAGTGCCACGTCTCTCACTGCTATCTAGCTTTTGTTACGATAAATCTTTCTGCCAAAAGCCGCCTGTGCCCCACCGCCACGTGTGAGCTTTACGCCAGCCGCCCGCCCGAGTTAGGCCCAAATGAATACACAGAAACTTGTATTAGTTTCAAAGCTGCTTGGCCAATGACTAGGATTCCTCATCTGTTAGCTCAGTCTTCATTATCACAAATCTATATATTTTATAAGACTTATCTTATTGGATGCCTTATTGGCGTACCTCCTTGCCAGTGGATCACATTGTGCTGCTGGAGCAGGAGCAGAGGGGAAAAAAGGACGCTTCCTGTTTCTTTAAATATGAGTCTCCTTGCTATGTCACTTCCTGTCTGGATCACCACTTCTCTACTACATTTCCCAGAATCCTCTTTGACTCCTAGTCATGTCTAACTTGTTGTCTCATTGGCCAAATAGTATTTTATTCGACAATCAATAAGATAAACATACACAGAAGTACTTTCCCCATCAAGCTTTCATAACCATCTCCCTGTGCCAAATGTCAGAGCTAGATTTCATTTCAGCCTAGCTCCAACCAGGCCCCAGAAAGTACACAGTGATTTAAACACAAAACTTCAGTATACAGAATTCCCAATGATCTGAGCAGAGAAAGGATTATCGCCAAGGGCTATGGGCAAGCACTCCTGAAGGATAAGCAAGTGGGGGAGCATCCCTGGCTGGTGAAAGCACAGCAGAACCCACTGGACGATCAGAGAGACCCTTTACTGTCCAGACAGAGCTGGTTCACAACCACTGGGCAAGAAGGAAGCAATTATCTGGGACCCAGGCCAGGCACAGCAACAGCTAAGTAGGTTCATATGCAAATGGTATAAGAGAATGCTACTTTCTCAGAGAAGAAAGCTGAAAGTTATGGATTGGAAATTTTCACTTCTGTACTTTATTTCTGATCATGGTCTTGATACTTATGGTGCTGTCATGCTGGTCAAACACAGCAGACAACTGAGTTTACAAGACATGTTTCACCATGTACTTTATCATAGTCAACCACAAATGGGCTAGTTATGATGCCATCACATACCATAGGCTACTAGCATCCCACTTCCCACTAGCAAGATATACAGCACTGCATGCAAGCCCAGAGGCATGGCCAAACCAATCCCAAATCATGACTTTTAAGCATATATAGTAGTTATTTTCCTGTAGCCTGCGAAATACCATGACCAAAAACAACTTAAGGAAGAAAGATTTTATTTAGTTTATGGTTCCAGAGGGCTAGAGTCCATAATTGTGAGGAAGTCATGCTGATGTGAACAGGAAGTAGGCTGGTTACATTTCATCCAAACACAAAAAACAGATAGAAAGAACAGGAAGTGGAGTGAGGCTGTAAACTCTCAACACATGCTCCGATGGACATACTTCCTCCAGTAAGACCTAAAAGTCCCATAATCCCCCCACCCCAACAGTGTCACCAACTAAGATCAAACCTATGGAGTTCTCATTCAAAAGACAACAGCACGTATTCTGGGACCATTCTTGTTCTCTATCAATTCAGGTCCAATCAGGACATAGAAGCCATGCAAGAACATAAAACTGGGACATTCGATATGAAGGACAATTAAGCTATCATAAAGACTAGCTATAAAATACAAGACTACCCTAGCAGTGAGGGCATTCCCAAGGAAAGACAGACATGTACAGGAGGCATTATCTCCAGAAGGCCATGACTCAGATCTCATGGTAGAGAGCAGAGAAATGTACTGGTGTGGTATGGACAAGAGGCTCTAGAAGGCATGAGGCCTGCACTCAAAGGCCTTTGGGTAATGGTTATCATACTGAGCTGCGGTGAAACACAACTGAATAGTTTCTGAGCAATGGCACAGTCAGAAAAGGCTCCTTCCTCTTCAAGCATTCTTCTAGCATCCTCTACTGGGGAAGCTCAGTATTTTCTCACTGTGGGAATAGATTATGAAATTCTACACCTCATCATGCAGGAAGTATTGATGGGTACATTTGGAGCAGAAAGGTAACAAATCCATTACTGGCATATGATTGGAAGAAGAGGCAGTCTTTCCCAGGGAAAAAGGACCCTGAAACACCACACAAATACACTCAAAATTTCCAGTTATTTCCCAAAGAGACCATTCACATGGGTAACTACCTTCTGGGAAAGGCAAATACCAATATACTTTCAAAACTCTTGGAGCAGGGTCTGACATTTGACATTCATACTTTGGTGGTTAACTTTGTGCCAACTTGGTCAGGCTATGGTGTGTTGGGTGTTTGATCAAACCACAATCCAGATGTTGATTTGAAAGTGTTTTCGATATGAATAAAATTAGAATTAGTAGACATTTAATTAAACAGATTATTCTTCTCAATTGAAGGATTTACTATCAAAGATAGATCTTCAGATTGCCTGTGGACTTGAAATACAGTATCCATTTTATAGGGTGTCTCTGGAATTGCCAGTCTCTGCTATGACATGAGACAATCTCCTAAATTTCTTTCTCTCTACATGTAAGCACATGCATGTACACACACACACACACACACACACACACACACACACACACACACACACACACCACATATCCTGTTGGTATTGTTTCTCTTGAGAATTTAATACAGATGTGTTGGAGTCAGTGTCCCCCTGCATTCTAATTTTATTCCTATTACTGTGAGAAAGTCCATCAGGCTTGGTGGCAATGACTTTACCTCCTGAGCACCATGGTGACACTTACACTGACTGACAACCTGAATTCTATCCCCAGGACCTACATGGTAGAAGGAGGGAATCCACACCCACAGGTTGTCCTCTGACTTTCATGTGCATGCTGTGGCATGAACCTCATAGCCCCCATCCCATGACAACAGCAAGTCCATCATGACCTGGGCTGTGTTAGGCCCATCAAGTCATAAACCTAGCATTGCAGTACGAGTTCATCATAAAATGGAAATGTCATTCATGAGATCAATCACCAGCAAAAACAGAGGCACAAGTAAGTTGCAAGATTAGGTGGCTTGAGCCATGTTGCTAAAACCTGGAGGAAATACTCCCTGAGAGACATGAACTGCACAGCAAAATAACAGAGTGTGCAGGCCACAGAGATGCACCTCTGCATCTCTCAAGAAAGAACTTGGGGTTCAGCTTCAGTTACAAAGGGGAAAGTCAACTGGCAGTCTTCATTTCCAGCTTTTTGAAGGTTCACTTGGGTTTTATGTCTGAGATTTTGCCTATTAGGAGAAGATTCAAGCCAGCCCCTAACTACAGTACATGTTTCAAACTGAATGTTGGCACCCTGCCCTGCAAATTCATATTGAACCCTGAGAAGGCTAATGCAGTGCACTGCAGGCTGGCTGCTTATGCCCAGTTGGGACTTTTAATATTTGCTCCAGAACTTCTCAGATCCTTACTGGAGTTTTATTCCCTCTCTGTATTGACAAGCACTAAAAATACTGATGACTTGTTATTCTGTGGTTTGGGCTTGCTATTTAGATTGTTGTTGTCATTGTTATTTGTTTGATTGAGTGGGAGGTAAACCCACTTTTAAAAAATTACATACACACACTCATATATATGTAGTAATATTTGAATCCTCATCTCTTTCTTTGTAATATATTATATTACATTAGTATAATACATATTCACTCAATACTTTGATTTCCATACTTAATAATATATACTAAATAATGCATACTTCATGATAATTTGCAGAAGTTTTTGTTTTTTAAAAAACTTATATTTGTGGGAAGACAGTCACAGGCCTGCACAGCACCCAGGCACAGGTGGGAAGGTGCCACTGCGATGAATAGATAGTGGTGGAGAAATGGTAGAGAAGGAGAAGTGGAGTGGTTCATGTGTGCTTTGGAGAGAACAGAAAACTTGAGGGATGAGGAACAGGCTGTTTTGGGTGGCCAAGGCTGCCACCTGGGACCACATGGGTTCACGGCCCAACTGCAGCCAGGGTCTGTGATGATGTCCAGAGGCCATGGGAGAGCTGGTCCTGGTGGCCTGGGCACCAGAGAACTGATCCAGCTGCTCAACAGCCAGCTCATCAGGAGAGCTGGCCAAGAGGGTGAGCTGTCTCCACCCCCTCCCTCACTGTGCATGCAGGAGAGCTGGCCCAGACCCAATCTCAGCGGGGGCCAGGATTGACCAAGTCAGCTACCACCCAGACACACATCCAGGGCTTTGAGTTGGCCCACCCCAACACCTACCCCATCTATGATCTGCTGAAGCACTTGAAGGAACCTGTCCTGCAGAACCATAATTTCAGTATCTTCATGACTTGGGGCAACAGCAGGATACCCAAGAGAAGTTTTGGTGAGGGTCCAGTATTGATGATGTACCAGAAGCCAGAGGCCTTGATCCAGACCAACAACTCATTGCAATGAACATTTGCTAGTAAAACTGCAAGGCTATACTGAGTGATACATCATGGCTCCCAAGGTCACTAAAACAAAAGAATATATGATGGAGAGGCAGGAAAGACAGAGAAGTGAAATGATTTTCTTTTCTTTTCTTTTGGGGAGAAGGCTACAAGGGTGGAGGGTGGGCATGGAATGACTGGGAAATGAGTGGGGTTAGGGTGCATATGAAATTCCCAAAGAATCAATTTTAAAATTATGTTAAAACTTTTATTTTATATGTACCAGTGTTATGTGACAAAACTTTTCCCAGGAGACACAACACACATTTCTACTCACCCCAGGTAGAAATTCTATGATAGATCAAAATATGAATACCAACAAAGTCAACTTAGTAAACCAATGAGTTTTATTGGGATTACTTAAAACAACAGAAATGACTCAAGGATAGCTGCATCACTAAAGTCCACCCCAGCATGGGTGACAATTCACAAAGCTGGGAACTTAGAGCACACTGTGCAGTCTACAGGCAGCTGAACAGCTTGGAGAGGGTCCTTTCCAGGTGGTTCAGTTGTTTAAACATCTTCCAGGCAGCTCAGTTGGTTTTTCTTTCTTCCAGGAAGTTGCTCTGGTCTCGGAGTCTTTGCAGCATTTCTCCTCTGACTGTCTCTTTTGCAGCTCAACTTTTGGTCCATTTGAGAGGGACTCTCAGCTTGTATTATTTACTCTGCAGGGAGGAGCCTAGTGAATCTGGTTAGCTTCAGGGACTTCCTGAAACTATTTTGAGTTGTTTACTTTCCTAGTTAAGGAGCTTCCCTTCTGGATAGAATGTTTCAATCTCAGAGAACATTGCTACACAACAATTAGAGTTTTGTCTGCATGTATATATGTGCTTCACATGAATGCCTGATGCTCAAAGAGGCTAGAAGAGGACTTTGGATCCCCTGGAAGCAGAGTTACAAATGGTTGTGAGCTGCCATGTGGGTGGTGGAAACTGAATCCAGGTTTTCTGCAAGAGCAGCAAATGCTCCAAATGGTTCTCCCAACACCATCCCCTTCTCCCTCTATTTGATGTTCTGTTAAACAAGTGTACTGCAGAATAGCATTTTCACCTAATCTGCTATTAATGAACTGGACTCTTGTCAGTCTTTTTCTGTCAGCTTGTTTATTTTAAACTAGTCTTAAATATATAATTGTTAAGTCAAACTTAGCAACTTTGGTAGATATTTACCGGGACTGACCCTTGTCAAAGTATTTCTTTTCTTTAATTTGTCCCCTTCCTCTGAGGACATCTGTCTACCCAGTCAACTAAGTTAGATACTTAGGGATTTCCTCCATCTCTCCTTCTCCTCTCTGCTGCCATTGATTTGGCATAAAATTATAATAACTTTATCTCATAATTACATTTATCTCTTAATTATATTTCAAATTGACTTCTGACTTTTAATTCCTAAAATCACTACTTAAGTCATGACCTTGTGAACCATTTTTGAATGTGCTTTTCTTACACACATGTGTTATCACTATCTTAGTGCACAGGAAAGAAAATGAAATAGGAATTTGCTTGTCTTGGAAATTCGTGCCAAAAAAAGAAAGAAAGAAAGAAAGAGAGAAAGAAAGAAAGAAAAAGAAAGAGTACTAAGTTGTCTCCAAAAGCTGAAGAGTCTAAGTAGATCAAGAATATTCCACTGGAGAGGCAAAGATTGCCGATGGTACTGTTACACGAATATGTGGGAAGAATGGGAGAAACCTAAACAAAACAACACAAAACAAAAACAGAAACCCAGTGGGCTGAAAGCACACCAAGCAAAAGAAAACAAAGTACAGAGGTGGTGTTGGGTTGGGTTGGGTGTGAAATGCCCCCTACTTGTTTGGACACTTGGTTCCCAGCTTGAGGCACTGTTTGGGGAGGCTAGGAGGCCTTTCCACAGTGGAGCCAAGCTGGAGGAAGGGGCTCTCCATGGAGCTGGTCTTAATGGTCACAGCCTCTTTTGTGTTGGCCCGATCTCTGTTTCCTGACTACTACTTGCCCACATGATACAACCAGCTGCCTCAGTCCACACTGCAATCCTTCTGAACCCCGAGCCAGGAAAATTCCTCCTTCCTTTAAGTTGTTTCTCTCAGGCGCTTCTTTCACAAGAATGAGAAAACAGTGTTTTCTGTAGGAAGAATTGAAACTATGCAAGGTTTGAAGGCAAGATTAAGCATGCTTCGTTGTATTATAATACAAGAGAGTCCACTGGAAGAATTTAAGCAATAAGGAAATGCAAACAGATTAGGGGATGGGAAACATCAAGCTATCTATAGGGTGAACAAAAACACACACAGCCCAAGCGAGAGATACGGATTCTGCTGCACTCTGGCAGCAGTGATGTGGCAAAGCAGACATCCTGACGACATACCCTCAGATAGGTTTAATATTAAATTATGAAATCCATTTTCCACAGTGGAAACAATGCTAAGAGAATTACTGAAAACGTAAATTTAATACTTTTAGATATTTTAAAATATTTAGAATGGTAATTAATGAAGGGGTCATTACAGAGGTGTTTCCTTCCTCACCCTTCTGCTTCTATGAATGATGGGCATAGAAACACAGGGAGTAACTTAGGTTCAGAAGTGGGAAGGAGTCGAGTGGAAACAGCGTGCTGATTTGGGGGTCAGGCTGTGACACAGGGATCATTGAAATTCTAAGACAAGTTAGTACCAGATGGAAAACAAGGGCAGGGAGAGGTGTGTGTTGATGGTATGTAGTTGTGAATCACCTCCAAATGATTTCATTTGAGTTCATGGGCGTACATGAGAATGCCTCATTTGATAACAAGGGGAGGAGAGGTAGATCTAGCTCAAAGCCTGAGGGTTGACAGCCTGCACAGCCAGAAGAGGAGGAGTGCCCAGAACCCAGGAGAAGCAGCCTCTGGGTGGAGCTGAAAGGAGGGCCAGGGAAGGTAGTGAAGAAAGGGAAAACTATTTGCTTGTGTTAGTTGCTACTTGGGATTAAGTTGAAAGGAAACCATAAAGATGGCTGTTAGACTTTGAGTCTTAATTAGGGTTTCCATTGCTGTGATGAAACACTGTAACCAAAAAGCAAGTTGGGGAGGAAAGTGTTTATTGGGCTTATACTTCCACAGCAATGTTCATCATCAAGGGAAATCAGGACAGGAACTTAAGCAGGGCAGAAACCTGGAGGCAGGAGCTAATGCAGAGGCCATAGAGGGATGCTGCTTACTTGCTTGCTTCCCATGGCTTGCTCAGCCTGCTTTCTTATAGGACCCGGGACCACCAATCTACGGATGGAACCTCCCACAAGGGACTGGACCCTCCCATTAAGAAAATGCCTTAAGCCAGATCTTAGGAAGGCATATTTCTCAGTTAAGGTTCCTCCTTTCAGATAACTCTGTTTGTGTGTCCAGTTGACCTAAGTCCAGCCAGTACACTATGCAACAGTCTTTGGTCAGGGAAGATCCAGTGAAGTAGTGAAGGCAAAAATGTATGTATAACCAGTTGAGTGCATAGTGGAGAAGAAAGTCAGGACACACTTCTCAGTGTGAAGAACTCTCTGGAGGATGAGGTGAGGCTGAGGCCTTTTAAAGATGGAAGGCTATTTCACATGCAGGTGTGATGACGGTACAGTGAGAGACTGTGCTGAAAGAGGGACAATGACAAGGAGCTCAGCCAGGGAGGGCCTGGGAGAGTTAGATCTACATGGGAAAGTTAGTTGCAATAAAAGGAAACATGCAGAATGTTATCACACTCCTTTTTCTGTTTCCTGGTTTACTAAAGTAAGATTTGAAAAGTCCCAGCCACAAGCTTAGACCATAAACTCTGCCATTCCTTCCCTGTCATGATAAGCAAAACCCTCTCAAAGCATGGGCTGGCAGGCCTGAGCATAAAAGAAAGGCTGTTGCTGGCAGAGAGGATCACACTGGTGACTGAGCCACCACACTTCTCTAGGGGATTCTTGGGTGCCTAGATCACACCTCTCTGCCGTGTGCTACCCAGGCTGGTCTTTTGCCCTTTAGCCTGGAGAAGAGGTCAGTGAGATGGCTCAAGCCCCAGTGCTCCTGCTGTGGGACAGCTGCCCCAACTGTCCTGGGAGGAAATCAGCTCTCAAGTTCCCTTAGCATTCAGCTGTGCCTGGTTTCTTGACCCCTAAAGTAGAAACAATGCAATTGTCCCTTGGGATGGCCAAGGGCCACAGGCAGATGAATGCAGCCTGAAACACACAGTAGGCAATCAGTGACGGGTGGCTGAAATTTCTATTAATAGCAAATGTCCTTTGGTCATGGCAGTAAATTCCTCCAATGTACCAGGAATCTTCCCAGCTCCCTCCCAGGGTAGAGTTGATGTGAAGTAGCGATGAGAGCATAGCTACTCCTCATCCCTGCCCCTGCTGTTTATAGCCTGTGAGACAGTGTGATGTATGAGTTCTGCCTATTCTGTAACATGGGAGTGAGTACTAATCCCTGTAGGGTGCTTGTAGGGGCATCAAAAACACTGGTAGCTGGTAGGGCTTCCAGATCCACCTTATGTGACTGTACTAGTGTATCCAAAAGCGTATTCTCCAGGTCCACTTGTTGTGTTGTGCCCAAATTCTGAAACTCCCAAATCACCAAGAGAACCATTTCGATGCAAAAGCAGAGAGTCTTTGGTTGTTATTTAATGAACTAACCCCATTAGCTAAGGCCCTTCACCCATTCATTGTGGTGGATGCTTGGAGAAGGACCCTAAGAAGCCATGAGGCAGGAAATATATTGGGTAGAGCAAGGGGAGTGTCTTGGGGTTTGCAACAGTCTCAGGATTGGTGTGCTTCTGGGCTTGGGCAGCCTGTCCTATGTTGATTGGTCAACTGGTGGTTATGGCCTATAGACCCTCCCAGGGTGGTTGCTATGCTCTGCAGGTCATTGTTGTGCACTTGTACCATAAATCACACCCAGAGCTGTAAAGCACAGCCCCACAAGCTAACTTCTGATTGGTTTCTTGCCAAGAGGAGGGTATCTGGCCTCCTAGTGACTTGGAGAAGGGGCAGGGTCAGGCAAGCACATGTTGAGTCATGGCTGCTAATGCAGGGGCCTGGTCCCTTCAGTTGTATGTGGACATCATAGAAGTATCTCAGATGTAAGATGCCCAGACTCTGGGGGAGGTCTGCATTGCCTCTGGGTAGCCCCTTCATCAGCACCACCACCTGGGACTCAGGGACAGGCCCTTGTGGGGGACCCTCCAGAACACATGAACAGGAAATTGTGTTCTGTCTGCTTCAATGTCATCAGGATGATGTTGCCTGGGTTAGGGTGCTGGGGGCAGGTTGGGAAAAGCCAGAGAGGTATAAGGGACATTTACTGGAAGGTAGCTAGCTGCCTTTGGTCTTTAGGCTCTCCTACAGTGCACCAGTAGATCATGACAGAGACAAAGAGAGTGAAACTGGTGTTGCTCCTGGCTTTGGAAATGTATTTCGTGAGTGTCCAGCATGCTTACAGCCTGTTTGTCTTCCTGGATGCAGGTGCTCTTCTCTTGCACAGCAGCCAGTTCCCACTGGCAACTTATGCTATGATTAGAAACAAGAGGCCAGTCACATGCAAGGTCCTGGCCTGCTTGCTGCAGCTGCTCGGGCATCCATAAGCAATGGATATGTACCCTCTTTTGTCAGCCATACATGTGCTTGCCTAAGTAGCCTAGAAGAGGGCAACAAGGTTCTGTGGAGCTGTAATCACAGGCACTTGTTAACCACCTGATGTTGGGTGCTGGGTATTGAACGTGGTTTCTCTGAAAGGGCAGCAAAGTCTCTTAACTGCTGAACTGTCTCTTAACTATCTCTTCAGCCGTGGTTAGCACTTTAAGGGCCACTACCCTTTCTAGAAACTGCAGGCAATAATACATTGACTCACAGAAATAAATAAATAAGCAAGGACACTTGCCAGATGAAACAGGAGAGTGGGGGATTCAGCAGGTGCGGTTACATCTGTTGATCCTGTGGTAAGATTGGGAGGGAAGAGCAGCCGGCTGGCTTCTCCTTTCTCAATTAACTTTGAAGAGAGGTCATCATTTGAGTGTGTTAGGGATAGGGTAGAGAACCTGTGAGGAGAGAGGCTGTGAAATCAAAAGCTCAGAGGAGGGAAGTGAGCTCTAAGAGTTATGGCAGGTGGCAGTATGACTGTTCTGAACTTAGCATTCTGTTGTAAATCAATCCAGATTGATCTCTGAAAGAGATGGGACTGAATCAACTAGGCAAGGGCTTCAGCTCTCCGCTTTCTTTGTACTTTGGGCTAGAGCTCCTGAAAGCAGAGACTAAAGCTAACAGCTTATTTTATTTATTTATTTATTTATTTATTTATTTATTTATTTATTTATTCATTCATTCATTCATTCATTCATTTATTTATTTTTATTTGTCTTGTCTGGATATTTCTCTTTTTTTTCAGATTTTTTAATTTGAATTAGAAACAAGATTCTTTTTACATGACAATCCCAGTTCCCTTCTCCCTCCCATCCTCCCCTACCATCCCCCCAACTAAAACCCTACCTATCACATATCCTTTCTTCTATTCTTCACCTGACTCAAGCTTTCTGCTCCCTCGTGACCTCTGCATCCTTCCTCTTCTTCCCTTCTCATTCTTGTAGCTCCCTCTCCCCTCTTCCAGTGCTCTAAATTTGCTCAGGAGATCTTGACCCTTTCCCTTTCTCCAGAAGACCAAGTATGTCTCTCTTAGGGTCCTCCTTGTAGCTTCTCTGGTAGTGTGAATTGTAGGCTGGTAATCCTTTACTCTATGTCTAAAATCCACATAAGAGTGAGTACATATCATGTTTGTCTTTTAGTGATTGGGTTACCTCGTCAGAGTGGTTTCTTCTAGTTCCATCCATTTTCCTGCAAATTTCAAGATTCCATTGTTTTTTCTGCTGAGTAGTACTCCATTGTGTAAATGTACCACATTTTCTCTATCCATTCTTCGGTTGAGGGGCGTCTAGGCTGCTTCCAGTTTCTGGCTATTACAAATAGTGCTGCTATGAACATCATTGAACAGATGTCCTTGTTGTCTGAATGTGTTTCTTTGGGGTATATACCTAAGAGTGGAATTGCTGCATCTTGTGGTAGACTGATTCCCATTTTCTTGAGGAGTCACCATACTGATTTCCAAAGTGGCTGTACAAGTTGGCACTCCCACCAGCAGTGGAGGAGTGTTCCTCTTTCTCCGCATCCTCTCCAGCATAAACTGTCATTGGTATTTTTTATTTTGGCCATTCTGACAGGAGTAAGAAGGTATCTCAGAGTTGTTTTGATCTGCATTTCCCTGATGGCTAAGGATGTTGAGCACTTTCTTATGTGTCTTTCAGCCATTTTAGATTCCTCTATTGAGAATTGTCTATTTAGTTCTGTACCCCACTTTTTAATTGGGTTGTTTGGTGTTTTGGAAACAAGCTTCTTGAGTTGTTTGTATATTTTGGAGATCAGCCCTCTGTCAAATGTGGGGTTGGTGAATATCTTTTCCCAGTCTGTGGGCAGCCATTTTGTCTTGCTGACAGTGTCCTTTGCCTTACAGAAGCTTCTCAGTTTCAGGAGGTCCCATTTATCAATTGTTGATCTCAGTGTCTGTGCTACTAGTGTGATGTTCAAGAAGCGGTCTCCTGTACCAATTAATTCAAGGGTATTTCCCACTTTGTCTTCTAATAGGGTTAGTGTGGCTGGGTTTATGTTGAGGTCTTTGATCCATTTGGACTTAAGTTTTCTGCAGGGTGATAGGCTTGGGTCTACCTGTAGTTTTCTACATGTCCAAATCCAGTTATGCCAGCACCATTTGTTGAAGATATTCTCTTTGTTCCAGTGTATAAATTTGGATTGTTTGTCAAAAATCAGGTTTTTGTAGGTGTGTGGGTTAATATCAGGATTTTCAACTCTATTCCATTGGTCTACTGTCTATTTTTGTGCCAATACCAAGCTGTTTTCAGGACTATAGCTCTGTAATAGAGCTTGAAGTCAGGGATGGTGATGCCTCCAGAAGTTCCTTTATTGTACAGGGTTGTTTTGGCTATCCTGGGTCCTTTGTTTCTCCATATAACATTGAGAATTGTTCTTTCAAGGTCTGTGAAGAATTGTGTTGGGATTTTGATGGGGATTGCATTGAATCTGTAGATTGCTTTTGGCAAGATTGCCATTTTTACTATGTTGGTCGTACCTATCTAAGAGCATGGGAGATCTTTCCATTGTCTGGTATCTTCTTTAATTTCTTTCTTTAGAGAGTCAAAATTCTTACACTACAGGTCTTTCACTTTTTTGGTTAGTGTTACCCCAAGGTATTTTATGTTGTTTGTGGCAATTGTAAGGGTAATGTTTCTCTGATTTCTTTCTCCACCAATGTGTCATCGGTATATAGTAGGGCTACAGATTTTTTTTAGTTAATCTTGTATCCTGCCACTTTGCTGAAGGTGTTGGAGTTCCCTGGTAGAGTTTTTTTGGCTCACTTATGTAGACTATCATATTATCTGCAAATAGTGAGAGTTTGACTTCTTCCTTTCCAATTTGTATTCCCTTGATCTCCTTTTGTTGTCTTATTGCTCTAGCTAGAACTTCAAGGACGATATTGAAGAGGTTTGGAGAGAGCAAACAGCCTCGTCTTGTCCCTGATTTTAGAGGAATTGCATTGAGTGTCTCTCCATTTAATTTGATGTTGGCTGTTGGCTTGCTGTATATTGCTTTTATTATGTTGAGGTATGTTCCTGTTATCCCTGATTTCTCCAAGACCTTTATCATGAAGGGGTGTTGGATTTTGTCAAAGGCTTTTTCAGCATCTAGTGAGATGATCATGTGGTTTTTCTTTCTCAGTCTGTTTATATGGTGGATTATGTTGATGGATTTTTTTTTATATTGAACCATCCTTGCATCCCTGGGATGAAGCCTACTTGGTCATAGTGGATGATTTCTCTGAAGTGTTCTTGGAATCGATTTGCCGGTATTTTATTGAGAATGTTTGCATCAATGTTCATGAGGGATATTGGTCTGTAGTTCTCTTTCTTAGTTGTGTCTTTGTGTGGCTTGGGTAACAAGGTTATTGAAGCCTCATTAAAAGAGTTTGGCAATGACCCTTCTGCTTCTATTGTGTGGAATACTTTGAGGAGAATTGGTATTAGCTGTATCTTGAATTTCTGGTAGAATTCTGTGCCGAAGCCATCTGGCCCTAGGCTTTTTTTTGGTTGGGATACTTCTGATGACTGTTTCAATTTCATTAGGGGCTATAGGTCTATTTAAGTTGCTTATCTGTTCTTGATTTAATTTTGGTAAGTGAAATCTGTCCAGAAAATTGTCCCTTTCCTTTAGATTTTCGAATTTTGAGGAATATAGGTTTTCGAAGTATGACCTGATGATTCTCTGGATTTCCTCTGTGTCTGTTGTTATGTCACCCTTTTCATTCCTGATTTTATTAATTTGCAGTTCACTCTCTGCCATTTGGTAAGTTTGGATAAAGGTTTGTCTATCTTATTGATTTTCTTGAAGAACCAACTCTTTGTTATATTGATTTTTGTTTTGTTCTCCTAGTTTCCATTTTATTGATTTCAGCCCTCAATTTGAATATTTCCTGGCATCTGCTCCTCTGGGGTGTATTGGCTTCTTTGTTTTCTAAAGATTTCAGTTGTGCTGTTAATTCTCTAGTGTCATTATTCTCCTGTTTCTTCATATGGGCACTTAGTGCTATGAACTTTCCTCTTAGCACTGCTTTCAAAGTGTCCCATAGGTTTGGGTATGTTGTGTCCACATTCTCATTGAATTCTAGGAATTCGTTAATTTCTTTTTTTATTTGGGAATTGTGCAATTGGGTGTCACTAAATTTCCATGAGTTTGTAGGTTTTCTGTAATTCGTGTTGTTGTTGAATTCTAACTTTAAAGCATGGTTGTCTGATAAGATACAGGGGTTATTTCAATTTTTTTGTGCCTGTTGAGGTTTGCTATGTTGCCAAGTATGTGGTCGATTTTAGAGAAGGTTCCATGTGGTGCTGAGAAGAAGGTAAATTGTTTTGTATTTGGATGGAATGTTCTATAGATATTTGTTAAGTCCAATCGGGCCATAACTTCGATTAGTTCCTTTGTTTCTTTGTTAAGTTTCTTTCTGGTGTTCCTATCCAGTGGTGAGAGTGGGGTGTTGAAGTCTCCCACTATAAGTGTGTGCGGTTTTATGTGTTATTTGAGTTTTAGTAATGTTTCTTTTACAAACGTGGATGCCTTTGTATTTGGGGCATTAAATGTTCAGAATTGAGACTTCATCCTGAGATGAGTAGGAAGTGACCTCCATCTCTTTGGATTGATTTTATTTTAAAGTCCAATATGTTGGATCTTAGGATTGCTACCCCTGCTTGTTTCTTGGGTCCATTTGATTGGAAAATCTTTTCCCAACCTTTAATTCTTAGGTACCATGTGAAGTTGAGGTGTGTTTCTTGTATGCAACAGACAGATGGATTCTGTCTTCTTATCCATTCTGCTAATCTGTGTCTTTTTATAGGGGAGTTGAGACCATTAATGTTGATGGATATTAATGACCATTGATTGTTCATTCTTGTTTGTTTTTGATTTGGTGATGGTGGCAAAATTATGTATGGGATTCTATCCCTTTTTCCTTTTGGCTGTTGGTAAGGTGGGATTATCTATTGCTTATATTTTTCTGGTTGCAGTTAACTTGCTTGGGTTGCAGATTTCCTTCCAGAACTTTCTGTAGGGCTGGATTGGTGGATATGTATTGTTTGAGTCTGGTTTTGTCATGGAATATCTTGTTTTCTCCATCTATATTGATTGAAAGCTTTGATGGGTATAGTAGTCTGGGCTGGCACCCATGGTCTCTTAGTGTAGGTAGAATATCTATCCAGGACATTCTGGCTTTCAGAGTTTCCATGGAAAAGTCAGGTGTAATTCTGATAGGTTTGCCTTTATAAATTACTTGACCTTTTTCCTTTGCTGCTCTTAATATTTTCTCTTTGTTCTGTATGTTTGGTGTTTTGATTATTATGTGGAGAGAGACCTTCTTTTTGGTTCAGTCTATTTGGTGTTCTATAGACTTCTTGTATTTTCATTGGCCTGTCTTTCTTTTGGTTGGGAGTTTTCTTCTATGATTTTGTTGAATATGTTTTCTGCACCTTTGAGTTGGATTTCTTCACCTTCTTCTATACCTATTATTCTTAGGTTTGGTGTTTTCATGGTATCCTATATTTCCTGGATATTTTGTGTTAGGGATCTGTTGGACGTAAGATTTTCTTTGGTTGATGATTCTATTTCCACTAGTGTGTCTTCAACTCCTAAGATTCTCTCTTCCATCTCTTGTATTCTGTTGGTTATGCTTATGTCTGTAGTTCCTGATCGTTTTCCCAACTTTTCTATTTCCAGCATTCCCTCAGATTGTGCTTTCTTTATTGTCTCTATTTCAGTTTTTAGGTCTTGAACTGTTTCCTTGAAAGATTTGTTGATGTCTTGTAATTTTTGGTTTGTTTTTTCTTCCATTTCTTTAAGGGATTTTCTCATGTCCTCTTTGAGGTCTTCTATCATTTTTATGAAGATGTTTTTAAGGTCATTCTCTTCTGGTTCATCTGCATTATTATGTTCAGGTCTTGCTGGTGTATGGTTCCTAGTCCCTGGTGGTGTCATATTGTGTTTCTGTTGTTGAATGTGTTTCTACATTGACCTCTTCTCATCCTTTCTTCTGGTGGGTTTAGCAGGAGTCTCTTCCTCTCCTAGTGGGTATGGGACCAAGGTTCCTTTCTGGTATATGCAAACAGTTCCAGTACCCTGATGTCTGTCCTCTTGTCATGGATGGAGGTGGAACTGTCACCTGAGCCTTGGCAGTGTCCGAGTGTGTTGGATCCCGCTGCCGAGCTCTCAGCTTATTCTTTTTTATTAGAGAGTGTAACTCCACAGAAGAAGAGTTAAGGATCAAGCTGGTTTGGGAAGGATCCACTAGGAGCTAAAGGGAGCTGCTGCGAAGTGACACATTGCTGGAGTGGCACCTCGGGACCATTCACCTAAGTGTGGAGGTGGCAGAGAAGGTTTTATCTATTAGCTAAAAGATTGTAGAGTGACTGGCCATTGTGGCACTGGAGACTAGGAGGGTTGTGTGTTGAGCAAGTTCCAAGCCTGCCTGGATAGTGTACTAGGTCCCTGCTTTACAAACAAGACACAATATAATCAGTTCTGGGTTGCACATGACTTAGTGTCAACACCTAGTATGGTTCAAAAGGGGCCGTGACACAAATGAAGCCCTGGTATTGGCTGGAAGGCAGAGATGAGAGGCGAAATGATTCCAACTCAGAACGATGAGAGCTTTGCCAAGGCATCTGGGAGAAGGAATAGATACTGCTCTAGTGGGGGTGGTAGGAGGCTTTACACAGCAAAGCCTAGTGAGAGACCAGAAAGGCACCCTGGAGGAGGGTTATTGGACACTGACATCTGCTCCTACCCCACCCCCAAGCCAGGCTAACAAGCAACCTTTGCCACATACGCCCACAAGCCCACAGCAACAGTTCAGGCTTCTGCATGAAACAAACTTGAAGTTAGAGCAGGGCAAAGGCATTTCATGAATTCTGAATGCTGTTATTCTATTTTTAAAAAACATATCACAAAGTGATATGATGCGTTCTAATATCTTGTGTTCCATGGTTTATTTTGAGAAGGGCTGCTTTACCTTTTTCTGATAGGTGTTAAGAACTGACCCATATATTTCAGGGTGCTGTACCCCTTCCCTCTACACTCATCCTCCACATTTTCATATGGTCCCCTCATCCTGAGTATCTATTAGCCATGCTGCAGGGGGATCTGACCCCTAGACCCTGCTCACACGCTGGAAACAGGGCATAGGAACCTGACAGGTCACATGAAGAGGAGCAAGCACCTTCTGTCTTTTCTAAGCCCCCTTTCCTCTCCAGTGTGTCATTAAGTAACTTTAGAACAGCTAGGGCATTTTTATATGACAGTTTGTGCAGGATCTACTTTCACACAGAAAATTCATTTCATGAGATGAGCTTCACCTAGAAGTTCATCATCATAGCTAAGACAGGAAAATCATTTGATACAGGGATCATTAAGAGGACCAAAGAGAGACCACAGTAGGGGATTTCAAACAAATTGGGGACTGTTCATCTAGAAAAATCAGGCTAGAATTCGATGAGGTAGCATTTGCACGTTTGGCACACAGAGAATGCTGTGCAGAAAGGAATGGGAGATAATAACATTAAGATAGTATATATTTGTCATATAGTAGCCTCTTTTTGAGAGGCAGTATAGCATAGTGATTAAAGTCACAGGTACAGGGCCAGTAAGATGACTCGGCAGGTAAAAGCACTTGCTGCATAAGCCTAATGACATGAGTTTGATCCTTGGGACCCCTGTCTAGGTGGAAGAAGAGAACTGGGCTGACTGTTGTCCTCTGACCACACACACACACACACACACACACACACACACACAATGGATTTGACTTCTACCTTGTTGCTAACTATTTTCTTTGACTTGGGCAAACTTCTTCAATGTCTGTATCCATTTCTTCACCAGCCAAGAGGATAGATATAATTCACCCCTCAGAGATTTTTGGGAGGATCAGCTCATGCCTATAGAGTCCTTGGTGCTTAGTAGAGATTAGATGCTAGTCACCAATTTCCCAGAAGGTAGGGTTAACAGTTTCTACTTCTCTGTATTCTTAGTTCCAGCTAAGTAGGATGCTATAAAATGTCTCCTACTCAGTCTATACTTCTGAGGCTCTAGGACAAGTGAGATGTGAGCTAGGGTAGAAGAGAACAAGATGTCAAGAACTTTGCTGTGGATCTTTGTAATGCACTTTGTTGTTCTTTGAGGTAGAGAGGAAGGGTGAAAATTGAGGCTCAGAGGGCTTGTTGTTGCTGTTGTTTGTTTGTTTTTGTTTTGTTTTGTTTTTCAAGACGAGGTTTCTCTGTGTAGCTTTGTAGACCGGGCTGGCCTCGAACTCACAGAGATCTGCCTACCTCTGCCTCTTATGTGCTGGGATTAAAGGCGCGCCCAGCTGAGGCTCAGAGGGTTTAAGCAACTGGCTCCAGCTCACACAGCTGTGAAGGATGAATTAAGTCTGTGTCTGTTGGAGTCTGTCCATTGTACTTTGTATTGGAAATAAACATGAATAAATGGATGAGTGGATTTGAGGAGGATCTGGGTCTGTCTTTGGAGCCTCTCCTGGTCTGTTTATTTACCCCTGTACTCCCAGAACTTAGCACAGGGCCCGCTTCGCAGGAAGAGCTCGATAAATATTTATCATTAACTGCATAAATAAATAAAGGAAGGAAAGGGCAAAGGAATGAACCAAGGCATGGTTGGATAAAATAGCTTCTCAAAATGGCAATTTTTTTGCCTCAATATTCAACCTTAAGCATTCAGAAGTTGCTGGATTCATGAGAATGCTTCTATTCAGTGCCTAGAGAGAGTAGAGGAAGCAATTCATTACTGTTTTCTATAAGTGCAAATTCAGACCAACTGCTTCAGTATCCTGTACAAGAATTCTCTATAAAGCAAAAAAGCAATGAGTCTCCAGCTGCATGAACATCAGTTGCATTTGTTTGGCTAAAGGTTTTCTTAGAACAGACCAGGGAATTAAAAAAGAAATCTGTGCAGAGCATCCCAAGCATTTTTCTTTTCTACTCAGAAAACTTTGTAAAAATATTTTTGTTTGTATTTTAGAGGATTGTATTTCCTGGCCTGAAGTATTCAGGCTCAAGCTAGTAAAGACCTGCAGGGACTCCTGGAGGGGCTGTTACAGATGCTCACTTCCTCTGATTGAAATTAATCCCTCCTTCCTCTTAAGGGAGAAATGTAGTAAGGTTGACATGGAATGGGCTTGTTTATAATAAACTGTCAGTGTAATAAAAACACATTAATACATCTACAGGGTACAATAAAAAACTATTGCAAAAATTGGTTGTAAAAATAATTTTGATTTAAATGACAAAAATGGAACAGTTGAGGGATGATCAGAGATGCATTTTGGAGAGGAAAGTTCATTTCACACTGGTGCTTATAAAGCATTCCACAACTTAAAACAAATTCTCATGGCTGCATGATTTAGAGGACATAAGAATGCTCACACAGAAAATGACATCACTGGTGTTTGCATGGATGTATTTTCACCACTCACAAATCTTCAACATTACAATGATGGGGGAGGCACTTCTGTGTCTATGATTGTCTTATTGGTTGATAAATAAAGTACTGTTGGCCAATAGGAAAACAAGATAGGTGGGACTAGGAGTCAAGGAGGATTCTGGGAAAGGTAGGAGAAGGCAGAGTCACCATGTGAGCCAGGGAAGACAGGATGCTTACTGCTGGCGTCTGATAAGATAAAAGTTATAAAATATACAGATTTATGATAATTAAGACTGAGAGAACAGATGAGAAATCCTAGTCATTGGCCAAGCAGCATTTGTACCTAATATAAGTCTCTGCGTGTTACTTGGGACCTTAACGTGGTGGCGGGCAGAACTTGGGCGGCCTGGGCGGCCTGGCGGAAAGCGCCACATGGCAGTAGGCCTTGGGTGGCTTTGGTGGAAAGACTTGTTACATTATAATCAGTTGTAGAACAGTACATTACACTGAGAGAGCCAAATATCTTTTCTATATCCTGTGTAGTGAGCGTAGTAGAAGAATATACAAATGAAGGGATGTCCGGAGAAAGCGCTTTTTTGGGTAGAGGTCTGGAGTTTTAGATCAAGTCAAATCAGGGACATGTATTAAAATCCATGTAAGGATTCCTTCACATTCCACTGGTCAAAAAAGTACCACAGACAAGCCCTCCTTTAATGTAGCAATGCATTTCTCAAATGGTGAGGGAAAAGAGATAGGACAGTAAAAAGCTGAAAAAATACACAAGCTATTCTGACTGCATATCCCAAACAAGAATAATTAAATAATATAAATTTAAGAAAAAAATAAAATGTCTTTATTAACCTGTAAAGGAAATAACAATTTGGCAATCATACTGAGAGTTTAGAGAAAAAAAATTGAATATATTAACTTCATACCTAACAAAGCATAAAATGAAAGCTTATTCATCCTTTTGGAGGCTTCTTTCATTGTCTGGGTTAACACCTACCATTTAACTTGTCATTATTCTTTCTGGTTATATATTTCTAAAGATAGAGGTGTTTTCTCTTACCAGTATACATTTAGAACCTAGGAAATCTCTGGCACAGACTAGGCACTCAGCCAGTGCTTGTTAAACTTACAGCTTAATAAACCTGTAAAAAAAAACTAATACAAAACATGGTGCTATGTTTTAGTGCTAATTATTAATATTTAAATATGCTTATTTTTATCCTGTAACACAGGAAAGCTAACTTATTCCCCAGTCTCTTCCCCATCTTCTTCTACCTGAGACTTTACATTTTTTTTGCTTTCCTCAGTTATTTATGGATACAATTTAAATTTATTTTGAGAATTTCATACATGCATATAATATTGTATCTATATCCATCCCCCACTCCCTACCTCCATTTTTTCTGGATTCCCCCTCCCATAACTCCTTTTCCATATCCTGTCTCTTTTTGTTTTATATATAACCTACTGAGTCCATATACACACGAATGTGGGGCCATCCACTGAGGCATGGTCAATCTACCCTAGACCACATCCTTAAAGAAAATTGACTCTCCTTCCCCCGGGCAGCTATCAACTGTCAACAGCTCTTCTGCTAGGGTATGAACTTTTGTGTCCCTCTCCCTCCCATGATAGGGCCATGAACAGACTGATCTTGCAGAGGTCTTGTGCATGCAGCCAGAGCTGCTAAGAGTTCATGAGTATGATAGTCCTGTCATGTCCAGAAGATGCTGCTTCACCTCAGTTCTCTCTGACCTCTGACTCTTACAATCTTTCTGCCTCCCTCTTTGCTGATGTTCTCAGAATCTTGAGGCTATAGGGTGTGACACTGATGTCTCATTTATGGCTGAGCAGGCCACAGATACTTGTCCTCTGGGTTTTCACCCCTGTGAGTCTTTATATGAATCATCATGCTCCTCTGATGAAGACTGAAAGTCGCTAATCTATGAGTGTAGAGATACATATTTACAAGAGAGTTTGATGTCTGTCTAGCAAAATAATGCCATGAACTGCCAATCTGTAGGTTCTCAGCCATATTTACAACACCAGGCTTGAGTTTCCTTCCATGGAATGGCCTTAAATCCAATCAGAAAGTAGTTGGTTAACTCCATGACATTTGTACCATTATTGCAGCTATGGGTATATCTCATTGTTATTGTAGCACCCAGGATTCACAGCTATATATGACTGTCCATGGATTTTTCTCCCCAAGCACTTTGGTAGGAAAGAGAAAGGAGTAAGAAAAGGGATAACTAACATTAAAATGTCTGAGAAAAAATACATATGGAAGTCCACTGTTTATACACAGACACACACACACACACACGTTTAAATGGAGTTCCCATGTATGTAAGATAATGATCTTCTCAGAAACCATAGGTCAACAAAGAAAAAGCCTGGTGCCAGGTATGGGACACCTGCCCTCAAGATGTAGATTGGGCATGGTAGGGGGAGGAAGCCAGGAGAACAATAAAGGCTATTGTCATTATCTTGATTGCCCATCAGAACATGATGAGTAGGCCCTATTGCTGAAAACACTACACATGCTGGTCACAGGACTTGAAGAAATCAAGTGCTGGAACTGAACTGGAAAACTCCTCCCTGCTAAGTAACTTTACAATATCAGTGCAGTTACTTTACTGTAAGTAAGTGAAGATCAGTATTCTTTGTTTGATATACATGTTTTCCTTGCAGATAAATGCAGAGACAGAGAGCATCCAATCTATGCAAAGAGTATTTCTACATTTGGAAATATCTCAGTGATATAGTCACATTCATTTACTACTCTACTGAAGAATATCAGCTTTTGAATCAGATTCTTCTTACATTTATATCTTTTGTGATTTGTTTATTGTGGAAAGCTTTGGAGATTGACATTATGTATTTATGAACTTGTCAGACTGTTATCCCAATAGTGCTCTGTTAAAAAGATTGCAAACAGGCTGTGTAATGCAGTGCCGTCATGGTAAAGAGCAGATAATAATATAAAAGAATGGGAAAGCTGATATAATTCAAAAAAAAATGAAAATGGAAATGGTAGGCTGCAAACTGGTTTCTATTACCATTCAACATATAATAAACATTTCAATATCTATAAAATGATTGCTGAACTTGCTTGGCTCAATTGGGTATTTTCATGATTTAAACTTCATGGTGAAGTAATGAAGTAGTTTATACAAAATTGCATCTTTGCAAGTCATCCAGAAATAATATTGAGGCATCCTCTCTGCAATTCCCCTTGCTCTCCAAGACCACAGCCTTCCAATTCTGCTGCTGGTTTTAGATAGATTACATAGCAAATATTATTTTAATGTAGCTACTCTCAAGGAAAACAGATTTTGCTTATGAATTTTACATGCTGTGTTGTTTTAATACAGGAAACTTAATTGTTCTTGATAAATTTTGAAGTTTCAGATGGATGTCATCTCTTAGCCAAGGACTGTTCAAGTGACCTTATTGTTTAATTTTTCTAATTCATAAAAATGTGATAACAGTGTAGATTAAGTTAAATATCCAAAACCCACATGACTTGTCTCATGAATTAACAACTTATAATGAGTATTTTGATGTGTGTTTGTGTGTGTATTTGTGTGTGAGTTGTTGTGTGTGCTCTATGTGCACTCATGTGCTTGCATGTGGAGACATGAAGGCAACTGGGGTATTATCCTCAGGAATATCTACCTCTTTTAAGACATGGTCTCTCTTGGCCTGGAGCTCATCAATAAGCCTAGACTGGATAGTCATCATGTCTCAGGGATCCTCTTATCTCTGCCTTCTTGGTGTTGGGATTACAATAGTAGACCACCCCTGGAATTTTCATATAGGTTCTTTGGATTGAGTGAGCCATCCCCTACCAGTCCAGATAATTTAATTAAGGATCTTAGCTATATCATCAGAAAAATATAGTTGATGTGGGATAATGCTCTTGTTCACTGTAAAGATTTGTCACTCGTATTGGTTTAATAAAATCCTCACTGGCCAGTAGCCAAGTAGGAAGTATAGGCGGGGCTACCAGACTAGGAGAATTCAGGGAAGAGGAAAGGCAGAGACAGAGTTTCCAGAAAGATGCCGAGGAAGCAAGATGAGAATGCTTTATAAGAAAAGGTACCAAGCCGTGTGGCTAAACATAGATAAGAATTATGGGTTAATTTAAGTTGTAAGAGCTAGACAGTAATAAGCCTGAGCAATAGCCAACCAGTTTATGGGCAGGACAGAAACTTCTCTCTACACATAGTAATTAAAATTAGTTTATGTAGCAGGTATGGTGGCATGTGCCTGTAATCCCAGTACTCAGAAGGCTGAGGTAGGTGGGTTGCTTCAAATCCATGTCTAGCCTGGACTACATAGTGAGTGCTGGACTAGCTAGCTATATAGCAAGACCCTGTCTCAACACTTTCCCAATAGCTAACAACTGAATTCTTGGAAGTCTTGGCTTAATGCTGAGAAATATTTGCAATACACTAAGAACAAGTTTTTTTGTCTGCAGATTGTCTCTGTTAGGAGTATTCTAGCAGATACAGACTCAACTAAGTAAGACATGAGACAAAAGGCGGTAACACTGAGCTCCCAGCAGCTGAGTGAGAACATACACATTTTTGTAGGGGATTTATTTTTAATTTATATTTGAAAAAATTTCCTTAACAGATGGAGAAAAGTAAAGGAGTATTCATAAAACGTGTTGGCTTAGTTCCACAAAAATGCTCCATTGATTGAACAGGAAATGAGGTATAGAATGTGCTTTCAAGCAAAATAGGAATTGGTTTTTCCAATTCATAAAAGCTACTCATTCTCTCTGCTGCCAGTGGGAACAGCTCCTCATCCGGTACCTCTCGATACTTTCAAGTCTTTAATGCAAATCCACAAATAATTGTTTATGCCACTCTCTTTCTTGATGTAGAGGAAAGAGCATTCTTTCTTTAATGTTGAGAAACGCTGTCAGTGGTTGGAGTGGCTAGCATGACATGTCCTCTATTTCTTTGACACTGTGGCATCCCTTTCATGAGAAAAGTTTGGCATTTTCTAGATGAATCTAAACTTTGTAAAAATGAATTTTACACTTGTGAAATTAGCACAATGTTTCTTAGATTTTGGATAGAGATGCAACAGGAAACAGGCAGCCTAAAAAATGCAGAGTGAACTTCAGTGGTTAACTAAGAGGAAAAGTAAGGGGTAAGGAGAGAGAGAGGGAGAGAGAGAGAGAGAGAGAGAGAGAGAGAGAGAGAGAGAGAGAGAAGAAAGAGAGAAGAAAGAGAGAGAGCAATGCAGAGGACCCATGTGGCAAGTACTCAGAAGATGAGTTTGAATTTGAATAATCCAGCCCAGTGTTGGGAATTAGTTAGACTACTGGGAAGCAGTTAGAAATGTACTCTTTATTCAAGGCAGGTTGGATAGTTTTTTCTCAAAAATCAGTCTTTGTCTTACAGGTTGATTCATTGGGCAACTACCCAATTTAGCCTTTGCTCTATGTGTATCAAGAAGTTACTATTAGATTTTAGAATGGGAAAGTATCCAGCAGAATGGTGTATAATCATTTTTTGCAAGTCTGTTTATCAAGGGAATTTGTCATAGTCAGTGAAACTAGGAAGGAAAAATCAAGAGAGTTCTTTCCTAAATAACTTAAGAAGGTTTGCTGAAGAGGATAGAATTAGAAATTCATTTTAAAATTACTTCAGAGGGACAGGTCTGTTTCAGGAGAAGCCCCGAGAATATGGGCCATAGAGTCTTTTGTACCTGTATTGAAAGAAGTAGAACTAAGTTTCAAGTAAGTGAATATGAATCAGAAAGCACAATAAGAACCTTCCAAATCTATTGTTTTCATTGTTCCCCAATGAAACTTTCAAAGGTTTGAAACACGCAACCACGCACAAAGGAAACCCAAGCATAGTGGTATACAGCTGTAATCTCACTACTTGGGAAGTTGAGTCAGGAGGATGGTGGGGATTCAAGGCCATCCTGGGCTACACAGTGAGATAGAGAGATCTTGTCTCAAAAACAAAACAAACAAACAAGTAAAAAAAAAAATCCCTTCCCCTCCACCAAAAACCCCAAACAACAACACAATGAAGATGTTTAAGAGCGAGTTCTCTGTTCCTCATGAGGAAGGGTTAAAGGTATGTTTTTGAGACTACAGTTGAAGACAGCTTAGACCTCTGTTGTTTGTTTTTGGAAAAGCTCAGGCAATAATGAGTTTTTCATTATACAGCAATTTTTTTAGGCATTTTCCTGGTCTCTCTACCTATAACCTAGCATCCTGGAAAGTTTATAATTGTTAAGTGATAGCTGTGAATCATCAGGTGGATTCAGTAATGAAAAAAAAAAAAAACCAGTTTAAAACAAATACAAAGCAGGACTGCGCAGGGATGCCATATAAGACGGAAAAGTCACATTTGCTTGAGGACCTCCTCCCGCCGCACCTCCTTCTCCACCCCTCTCCCCACTTCTCCCTCTACAATAGGAAAACCTGTCTGAGGCACTAGAGTGATAATACTCGTGAAAAGCAAAGTGGGAGAAGGAAAAGCTCCCTCCAGTCCTTAGGGATTTGGAAGATGTTCCCTGAGGCAATAGCAAGCATGACCCAGGCCATAAGAGAAGACCCACGCACTAGACTGGAGCCACTCTGGCTTGCAAGGATGACTGCTGTGGCTGCTTGTAAATGACATCTTGAGAGTGGCTCGATACATTGTGTGGAAAATTTGTTTCAGGTTCTGCATTGTAAAGGACTGTCAAATAAAGGGACAAACTGACCTTTTTCATTGTTACAGTTTCAGATACCACCAAGCGGAGAAGACGTCAGTCCGTCAAAGCTCATGATGCCAGCAGAGGGCGCCAGATGGACAAGTCGCACCAAGGACCATCTCGTGCTAGTAAGTATGGGTCACTGGGTTCTTCAGAGGGCAAAGAAGGCAGAACTCTACCAAATCTCAGAAGAAATTCAGCTCCTGCCAACTTTCTGTTTGCTGCCAAAGCTAGCATAGGGTTAGGGTAAAGGAATAATTTAAAATATAAAGTTGCCATTTTACTTAGAATTTAGTTCATGAAGAATAATATCTTTTAGTCTGTACAAATAAGCTATTCTTGGATGTAAACAGTGATAAATTAGATAGTGAACTAATTTTGTGTAAGAGGAAGGGCCTTTCACTTAACAGTGAAAATAACATTCTTCCTTTTATTCATTCATCAAATATTTAAAGAATGATTATAATATCGCCATTCTCAACTGGGACAAGAGGCTGTTATAAATACAATAGAGTAAATGCAGTAGCTTGTTCATTGTTTAACAGAAAAAATACATCAAAACATTAGATTGAAGCTTTTATAGCTCTGTCAGTGGGGAAGGGTAGAAATGTGGCAAGTGCATAAGTGCATTGGGATACAATAAAAAGGGTTTTGTGTGTGTGTGTGTGTGTGTGTGACAGAGAGAGACAGACAGAGAGAGAGAGAGAGACAGAGAGAGAGAGAGACAGAGAGAGAGAGAGACAGAGAGAGAGAGAGTGAGAGAGAGAGAGAGAGAGAGAGAGAGACTAGGCTTATAGTCAATCTAAATCAAGGATTGGTCTAGTAAAGGATAATGGCAAAAGTGATACAAATTTTCCTCCACAGGGCCAAGGTTAATCTCAGCCAGTAATAACTAAGAAGTTCTCTGTGAGGTTGAGAAAAGATGGACATGAGTGCATGATGTATGACTTGAAAAGGAAGTCACCCCTTAATTGTTAAACAACTCCTTGTTAGAACATTTTTTGAGTAGCTTGATGCCAGAGACATAAAATAAGCAGGATATAAGTCATGCCCTTGAATATTTTTGGGCAGAGGACATATATAACTGAAATAGGAGGAGGAGGAGAAGAAGATGTAGTAGAATAAGCAAAATTATAGCACTATTTATTTATAGATTAAAAGGAAGAAAGGGTCAGGAAAGTTAAGGTAAAGCCAAGCCTGAGGTGAGATTTCATTATTTGCCAGTCATTTATTCAACTCCTATGGATAAAAGACTATGTTTATTGTGCTTACTCTCAAAAGACTGACAGATGGTGACTGGACATGGAACAGGCAGATTCAATGGTGGGTTTAATTAAAAATATACAAGCAGATGGTGCTGTTAAAGACAGGCTGACTGGTTGTATGTGGGAGTGTAAGAAAACGATTCATGAGGGAGGTGAGCTTTCAGAGATGTGGAGATATTTGTGAAGCAGGTCGTGATGAGTAAAAAAGACTAAGGGAATGTTACAGTGATAGCAAAAGTAGAGAAAGGTGGGCTTCGAGTGATGCACACACAGAACTGAAGGAAGTTTGATACAGTTATTAATTATTAAATAACATTGTTAGAGCATCAGAACTACAGAGTAGGAAAAATAAGGCAAGAGACTAGGTTGGTAGGGACCACATATCATAAAAACACATGAACTCAGACTTAAGACTGGGAATTATTTTGTGGAGTAGTGATATCTTCTTTTTAAATATTTTATTTTATTGTTTTTTATTCATTTTACATACCAACCACATTTCCCCAGAGTAATGATATTTTCTAGTTGGATTCCACTATGGTTTTTTGTTTTGTTTTGTTTGTTTGAGTTATAAGGAAGCGTGTAAAAAAAAAGGTAAAGAACACACCCCAAGGGCTGATTTTAGAGGTCCCTAGGCTAGGCTACCTAGCTTTAAATATTAACCATTAGGTAATGTAAAGTCTTTGAACACTGTTGGTGAAGGGAATGATAAACTACAAAATGTGCCTCATGTGATCAATACATTTGGAAGACTGTGCCAGAAAGTCATTTTTTTCCTCTTAACTCATAAGCAGTCATTGGATCCTATTTATTCTGTGTCTTTCTCAAATCTAACCCTCTTACCTACTTCCCTCTAGGGGTCTCTAGTGCTATGGGGCCTTATCATTTGACCTCTAAAATACAAGAGCCTCTAACTTACTGTTCTGCACTGTACACTCAATCTTACTAATGTACTTGCCATATCACTCAGTGCACAGGTTTTAGATTTACTAAATATACATGGTTTTCTGTTGGGATCCATAAAAGTGTCTCTGCTTTATCTTGACTTAAGGCCAGAGAATTCAAACCCACTATCACTCTTTCAAGGTTAAACAACAGAATGTTTGGCCCAAGGTGTGGCGCCTGTGTGTCTTGCCTTGACAACAGAATATTTTGTTTAGAGTGTGGTTACTTGATGTTTTGGGTATTGAGAAGATAATTATACTTGCTTGTTCTTTGTCACTTGACTATTTCTTTCCTCAGTTTACACTCCTCATTCAAGCACGGACCTGACAAGCCCAGCTAGACTGGACAGATGGCCCCTCAACATGGATTACCTACAGTTTTCTCTGGAGTGTAATTTTCTGGAAAACAGATAGATGAAGTCCTGAAAGGCTGTCAAATTGAGATGATTGCTAATGGTCTCCAGTTACTCATTCTCTTCCATAACATCAGATTTTCCTTCTCTATGTGGGCATTCCCATCAGTGTACCAACATGCTACATTTTTCTTCATCCGAAAAAACAAAACAAAACTACCTTTGTCTATTCATTTGCTACTGCTACTACCTTCATAGCTAAATTCAAAACTTTTTTTACTTTACTTTTTTTGAGTTTGAATCCCCAGATTCTACCTTTAAAAAAAAAGCCAGATGTAAAGCATAAACATCTATAATGCCAGCACTCCTACAGGGAGATGAAAGGCTGAGATAAAGAGAATCCCCAGAAGCTCATGGGCCAGCCAGTCTGGCATATGCAGTGGGAAAAAAAAAACTCAAAGAGACCTTGTCTCAAACAAGATGGAGGACAATGACCAATACTCCTGTGATCTCCACACATGCACTATGGCATGAGTACAGAGCACAAGTACACACACACACACACACACACACACACACACACACACACACACACACACACACACACACCTCAAATATGCTTCTGCTCCCTTTCATAGCAAACTTAATAGATACACTTCTTTACTCTTCTTTTTTCCAGAAACTAATTTTATTTAATTAATTTTTTCAAGACAGGGTTTCTCTGTGTAGCTTTGGAGCCTATCCTGGCACTCGCTCTGGAGACCAGGCTGGCCTCGAACTCACAGAGATCCGCCTGCCTCTGCCTCTGCCTCTGCCTCTGCCTCTGCCTCTGCCTCTGCCTCTGCCTCTGCCTCTGCCTCCCGAGTGCTGGGACTAAGGTGTGCGCCACCAACACCCAGCTTATTTAAATTTTTATCTTCATCACTCTACTCAATCATTTGTCAAAGTCATCAAGTGTATTAGCGCTCTCCATTCTCCTCTTGACCGCTTAGCTGCATTAGATTCAGTAGATAATAGTGTCTTGAAATGACTGGCGATACATCATACATTTCCCCCTAACTCAGTGAGTACCTCTTTCTCAGAAACCTTTGATAGCACCTTTTCTTTTACATTGCCTCTAAATCAAGAAGAGGTAAGTTCTGCTATCTCATCCTTTGCTCTCTATATTCAAGTAAATCCAAGACTGATCTCTAGTTCTGTGTATAGACATCGATGGTTCTGAAACACTGTCATAGTTAATATTGTCCACTTGACAGGATCTAGAGTCACCAAGGAGACAAACATCTGGACTTATTTGTGAAGGAATTTCTAGACCAAGTTAACGGAACAGCAGACATTCCCCCTAAATGTGGGTAGCACTATTCCATGAACTGCTGTCCTGGACAGGACAAAAAGGGGAAAGTGGGGATAGCATTCATCCCGCTCTGCCTCCCAACTGTGTGCAGTGTGATGAGCTGCCTCACAAAACTGCAGAACAACAGACTTCACACAGGTCTTCCTTTACATGATCCTCAAATGCTGCATTCCTGGACTTTCTCTGACAACCTAAATAAATACAAATGTCTGTCCAGCCTCTTCCTCTTCTCTCATGTTCATTGTCTCAGCTTCCATTTTTCCACAAAGCCCCCACTCCCAGCGTTACATTGTCTTGCATGCTTCTCTAGAGTCTTCAGCTAGAATGTGATAGACTTTTTCTTTTTATGTAATTCTAGCTCAGCTTATCAGAGTACAGGTGGGCCTCATCTTTGGGCATGTCCTTAAGAGGCCAGTTATAACAAGAAATCTCAGCCCTGATATCTAATCAAATTCCTTACTCTCCACTCCCTCTCTTCCAGGTAATGTCTGATCATATGACATGGCTTCAGCAGAAAATCTTAAGTCAGTTAAACAAGGAATTTCCCTACTTTCTTAGCAGTATTCTGTCTGATAGCGTACTCCACCCACCTGTTTAGATATCGACCTTCCTTTTTCTTTTAGGAGTTTGGACTTGAATCTGATCTCTTTTCTGCTGCTAACCCTCACTGCAGCCACCCCATGTGCCTAGTAAGAGAGTACTAAATACAGAATGCTTTACTGTCTTCAAGGAAGGCCTGGGCTTTCTTCAGCAGATGCTACCATTCCGAGTGATAAGAAGGAAAAAGGCAGCACCTGGCTTTCTCTTTACTGTGCTAACAATATCCAAGGAATACAACCCAAAGACATCCAATCAATATCACCAAAGAATGAATTCATTTAGAACAAAGAAATAGTACACCCAGATAATCCAGGAACTTCAAATTGCTTTGACAGATAGTTTCATATTACGTTAAACATAACAGTATTTTTTAAAATGGTGTGTGAAATACTCATTAAGGCAATTACTAATACAATTTGATTTTACAAACCCTGAGTCCTGAGGCTTAAAAACCTTCAAATTCCGTAGTTGGATTTTAAAAACCGAGTTCTCTGGCAAGGCTTTAAAGTCTTCTTTTCTTAGATGGAGCAATATTTTGTTATTTATAAAACATTTGGAATTACCCAATTTATCTTGTTTGCACTAATTAATCATGTCAAAGTTCTGTGCTTAAGGCTAACAGGATCGAGCTAATGTCTGAAGCATTAATACCCATCTGAGGTCATTAAAAGTATGTACAAAAAAGCTTCAAATAATACACACACTGTTAGTTTGGTCAGGGGTTTTTTAATTCCAAAGGACAGCTGTAACAGAGATGATAATCACTTCAAGGTGCCAGTGCTATTTGCGTACTCAGACCTCAGCAGCTTGAAATTATTCGAAGAGATAGTCGCAAAATTCATGGAGGGGGACATGCTTTAACTCATCTCAATAGGGTGCTGGAACTTATCTTCACATGAGCTGTCAACGCACACGTGAAAGCAAGATTCCCCCAAAGCTGGCAAGACCCATAGCAAAGCCAACAACCTTTGTTATTCGAGTTAATACATCTGCTTATGAAGAAAGTCTGATCCAAACTGTTCATGTTCCCTTAACTACATTCAGTATTATGTTGACTCATATTGAGACAATTTAGAAATGTATGCTGCTACAGAATGGAAATAGATTATGTTGAGTATGACATTTGTTATTAGGGTTCTTGCTAAAAATAACATCTCAAAGTTATCACATTTTCTTCAAAGAGTTTTAGGTACTGTCATATGCATCTGCTTCTCTTTAAGAGTTTAGGCCTTGGGCTGTAGAGATGGCTCAGTGATTAAGAGCACTGACTGCTCTTCCAGAGTTCCTGAGTTCAATTCACAGCAACCACAGGGTGGCTCACAACCACCTTGAATGAGATCTGGTACCCTCTGCTGGCATGTGGGCAGAAGACTGTATACATAATAAATAAATAAAAATCTTAAAAAAAAAAGAGTTTAGGCCTTGCGGGGCATTGGTGGCACACGTCTTTAACCCCAGCATGAAGGAGGCAGAGGCAGGCAGATCTTTGTGGGTCCAAAGCCAGTCTGGTCTACAGAGCGAGTTCCAGAACAGGCTCCAAAGCAATACAGAGAAACCCTGTCTCAAAAAACAAAACAAAACAACAAAAAAAGAGTTTAGGCCTATGAAGTATTTTTCTTCAACGTTAAAAATCAGTGATAATAAATGTCAGAGGGTAAATTTTTAAATAATATGTCAAGATGAAAGCGATTGTTGAGAAACTTTGAATTGTGAATTACTGTACTTTATGATAATATTATTCTATCATCTATATATCTATCTATAATCTATTTATTTTTGTCATACTGAGAACTGAATCTAGGGCCTACATATACTAGTAAAATGACTCACCAATAAGCTAGATCTCCAGTCTTCTTTGGCCTTTAAAAATTTTTTTTTGAGCAGGGGTCTTGCTAAACTCCTCAGGCTAGTAAATGTACTGTACAGGAAGTCTAGTCCAACATCAGTAGTTTTACCAATGAAAAGTGAGAAAATCAAGCATTTTGTTGATATATCTCTTTGGTTTCTTTTCTACAAAAGGCAGGCAGATCTCTGAGTTGAAGACCAGTCTGGTATACAGAGTAAGTCCTAGGACAGCCAGGGCTACATTGAGAAACTCTGTCTCAAAACAAAACAAAACAAAACAACAACAACAACAAAACACCAAAAAACAAACAAACAAACAAAAACCCAACCAAACCAAAACCAAGCCAAAAATCAATAAACAAACCAAAGCAACCAACCAATGAAAGAAACAAACAAAAAACAAAGAAAAAAGAAATACTCCTGTCAACACCTTCATAGATGAACGTTGCAGGCCAATTACGTTGAGGATCAAGAATAACTATCACACATTGGCATAGAATAAAACTGCATTTTCCCTTCTATTTTTGGGAAAAATTTCTAGGAGGATATATCAAATTACACTGAACCTAGACTTAGCTAATAGGCTATGAAAATGTCAATTTCATAAATTTCATATATATTAAAAATTATTAATGCATTTCTGTGTTGGAATAATCTTTTTGTACCCTGTGAGGATGTGTTCTTGCCAAGGCACCTTCTGATTGGTTTAATAAAGAGCTGAATGGCCAATAGCTAGGCAGGAAGAGGTTAGTCAGGACTTCTGGGCAAAGAGAAAATAAGAGGAGATATCTTGGCACAGAGAAGACACCAGAGGAGATGGAGAGGAAGCAGGACATGCAGGAGGAGAAGTATAAGCCATGAGGCATGTGGAAGCATGTAGATGAATAGAACTGAGTTAATTTAAATTATAAGAGCTAGTTGGCAACAAGCTTAAGCTAAGGCTGAGATTTCATAATTAATAAGAAGTCCCCATGTCATTATTTGGGGGCTGGTGGTACAAAGAAAGCCTGCTATACATTACTGTGCATTGACAGTAGGGTTCACAATTACTGTAGTGGCAACATGAAAAATGAGCAGTGGGGTCCACAAAGAGAATCAGAACAAAACACTTGATCAAGTCTGGAGAGAAGCATGGGACACTGAGTTCAGATCTCCAGGACCCAAGTAAAACCTGGGTGCTCCAGTGCACGTGTGATCCCAGCCCTGGGGAGCAGAGACAGAACCAACCCTTGGGGTCTTCTGGCCAGCTAGTCTAGCTACATGGGTTACTTCCCAGGTCACGGAGAGACCCTCTCCTTAAAAAAAAAAAGTGCAGAGTGATTGAGGAAGATAGCTAACATTGACCTCATAGGCACAAATACACAGGTGGGAGGGTCTTTCTTGTCAGACTTTCTTTGTATTGCCAGTCCCCAAATAATGACATCGAGACTTATTAATTATGAAAGCTTGACCTTTAGCTTAGGCTTGTTCCCAACTAGCTCTTATAACTTAAATTAACCTGTTTCTATTAATATATGTTCTGCCACATGGCTCATTACCTTTCCTCCAGACTGTACATCCAACTTCCTCAGTGTCTCACTGGCATCTCCCACACCAGATTCTAATTTCCTCTCCCCCTCCCCCAGAAGCCCCAACTATCATCTCTTGCCTAGCTACTGGCCATTTGACTCTTTATTAACCCAATCAGAAGGTGCTTTAGCAGAGATACATCTTCACAGTGTAGAGCGAAAGATTACCCCACAACAAACACATATGCACAAGCACACATACCAACTTGATAAATCTTTTTTTTCTTTTTTCTTTCTTCTTTTTTTTTTATGAGAGATGGACAGAGAGGAAGCAAATCCTAGGCAGAGATGCAGGTTCCAGCAGGGGATGTAAGCAGTAGGTGAGGAAGTGAGTGAGCCAAGTCATGATGGTCCAGAGAATCTTGCAGCCTGATTGACTAGCAGTCACAGTATTTATTTATACAGAAGTTATTAAGCAGGGATACATTCATGTTGATCTAAAACATAGATCATATCATCTTTGTTTTTGGACATGTGCGTTTTACTTCCTTTTGTTCATCTTTTAGTCATCATTAATAAACCATGACTGAACAGAGTTATCAGTCCCAATCATTTTCCCTCAAGTTTTGACATTATTGATAAACAGAGTTATCATTGTTACTTATCAACTCTATAACTCAATTTTTAAGAATCTAGAGGTATATGAGAACCTGATCTCAGGCTGGTAGCATTTGTGGCTATAAGAACACTAGACCAAAACAAAATCTTCAGGCTAGTGCAGGCAGATTGCCATGTCCCAAGCAGTGTGTTATTAACTCTTTTTAAAAAATCTTTAAAAAATTTTTAGAACAGTCTTTTATCATTTTACATAACAATCCCAGTTCCTACTCCCTCCCTTCTTCCTTCTCTCCCCACCTTCCCCCACCATACCCCTATCTACTCCTCAGAGAGGGTAAGGCTTCCCATGGGGAGTCAACAAAGTCACTTTGAAGCAGGACCAAGGCCTTCTCCCTAAATCTAGGCTGAGCAAGGTATCCCTCCAAAAAGCCAGTTCAAGCAGGAATAAATCCTGGTACTGCTGCCAGTGGCCCCACAGACTGCTGGAGCCACAAAACTGTCACCCACATTCAGAGGGCCTAGTTTGATCCTATGCAGGTTCCCTCACTGTCAGTCTAGAGTCAGTGAGCTCCCACTACCTCAGATCAGCTGTTTCTGTGGATACCCCCAAAATGGTCTCTTAAGAAAATTGGGAGCATTGGGGGGGGGAGGGAAGGTAGAAGGGGAGGGGAGGGGAGAAGGGGACAGGGGTGGGGAGGAGAACACGAGGGAATGGGATGAAGGATATAGGGGAAGGACATAGAGGAAGACCAAGTAAAGATATCTTGATTGAGGGAGTCATTATGGGCCTATTGAGAAACTTGGCACTATGGAAGTTCCCAGGAGTCCACAAAAATGACCCTAGCTAAGACCCTAAACAATAGTGGAGAGGGTGCCTGAACCGGCCTTCCCCTGTAATCAGATTGATGACTACCTGTATTATCATCATAGAATCTTCATCCAGCAACTGACGGAAGCAGATGCAGAGATCCACACTAAGCTCTGGGCTGAGCTCCTGGATTCCAGCTGATCAATCATTTTTAAGGGGAGAATTATGCAGTCTCTCTACAGACAAATTACAAAATTTGAAGAAGCAAAGAGAATACAGACAAAAATGTGAAATTTGAGTATTATAGATGTTGGGTGGTTAATTTATTTTTTAAAATTTCCTGAACTTGGAGATGGCTTGCTGTATCTGATAACACCAGTGAAATCTAGTGTAGTACTTCAGTCTTGTAGTATAGTGGTTTTCAACTTGTGAGTCACGACTTCTTTGGGGACCAAATGACCCTTTCACAGGGGTCGTCTAAGACCATTGGAAAATGCAGATATTTACAGGACAATCCATAACAGTAACAAAATTCCAGTTATGAAGTAGCAATGAAAATAATTTATTGTTGGGGGTCATCACAACACGAGGAACTGTATTAAAGGATAGCAGCATTAGGAAGGTTGAAAACCACTGGTCTAGTTGTATTCCTGTCAGTCACTCAGGTCCTGCTTTAGAATATTTGAAGGAAAGTAATGGCAAAGGTCCAATTGTAGGGAGTTAAAGCAGCAACAGCTAGATCAGTGGTCAGAACTGAATCGTTTCCTGGGATATGAATCTTAGCTGTTGGTGCTAAACAACAGTGACACTAAAACATCACTGCAAGATAATAAAATGGGATATATTGCATTTGCAATATTTTAGGTGAGATCTCCTAGGGCTACAAGGAAATTTAAGCACATAGAGCCATCTATATAGAGTGTTTTGCATTGCTGAGTAGGGTGCAGCAAATATGGAATCGTATATGCAGTATAGAATGCAACAGAAGATGGTATTGACATTAAAGACCTTTCCATCTGTCTCACCCATGTAGATTTCCATTTTCCCACCAACAAATCTCCAACAGGATTGAAAGTGGGGTTGCTTTAGAAATAAATGTGAGAACTGGTCTCTGGCTATGAATATATCGGCTTTCAGAGTACCACACGATTTCAGCTGTGATGAGGAGGAAGGAAGACGACAAGTTGGAACTTGACCTGAGTCTGCAGCTCTGCCTCTAGCTTTATAGTCTGGGGGTGGTGTGGGGACTGAGTTTTCATCATCTATAAAATAACTTCATTGATGGTAAATAATTGTGTTTAAATGAACTTCTTAATCAAGAAAGTATTATTTATGTTTAGCTTAAAACTCCAAGGTTAGTGTAATAACAATGGCATTTTAATTGTTGGTGATTAGTTAATGTAACATGCTTTAAGATCTCAGTTTATAGCTTCATGTAGCATCACAATTTAAAGACTCTTCAACATCATCTACTGGGTTATTAGGACAACACAGACATAAATATGTGACCCTAAAGCACAGTAGCTATATGGTCTTCTTACCCACTTGAATGGCTAGTGAAGGAAGGAATGGCATTTAATTGGTCAAAAGTTCAGCCTTAAAAATAGCTGGGGAGCTTTCTCAAATTGCCAGCTAAGTTGAGATTCTTAAGTGAGACTTCTTGTCAGCAAGAAAGGTGATCTGAAAATGAACCAAAATAGCTTGTGTCCAACAGCTGTGATGTCTATAATTTATAAGCTGAGAACACCTCTCATCAGATTGCCATGGTGTACACACAAGAATGAGTCTGTCAGCTGTATGTTTAGTAATTATCAGAAAACAAAGTTTTGTTATACACCTTTCTTGGTTCACTATTTACATATAGACAGTGTGACTTGAGACTTCATGTTTGAGGAATGTGACCACGAAATTCTATTGGCATGCACAGTGTCACAAATGTTTGACTAACCTTTAATAATTTATCCCTCAAAAGCAAATAATCCTTTTTCTGTGTGTTTTCAAATTATTTTCTTTTCATGGGCAAAACTGCAAGTATTCATAATGTTTTGAAATGTGTATGTACGTGTTCAGGCAATGGCTAACTGGAACTAATGTAAGTATGAGACTTCATATTTTTTCTGTAATAGGAAGCAAATAATCTTCAGATATGGAAAGATAGGTCAACTCTAGATAATGGGGGACATTAAAGCAAGGAGAGAAGGATGAAAGGGGAGGGGGGAAGAAATTGTTTGATCATTAAATTGTCTGCCATCTCTAGTACTCTGGTCACTATGATTTGATTTTCCTTTATTATTTTTCACTTCCATCTCCAGTATACTTATCTCTTTAATTTTTGCATTTACATCATTCTCGATCCTCACAATATTTTTATCACCTGTTTTGCATTTACCAGAACATATAACTAATTTTCATATTTCTTTTCGCTATTTTCCCCTTGTCCAGTCTCTCATATATGTGCACGTCATACACACACACACACACACACACACACACACACACACACACTGGACGAATGTGCTCGAAGGTGCAGATATATACTTAGGGCCGTGTCTGTCATTTATTGGGAAATTTTGTTCAAATTAGTTAAAAACAATAGTGCTGGAGTGGGTGTCTTTTATCTATATAACATGACTGTCTATGTAACTGCATAGGAAAAGAAGTAAAAGTGAGGACATGACTGTCCCCAGGTATGGTGAATGTGGGGCTTGTCAACTTGATACAGAGAGTTATCAGGAAGGAGGGAACCTCACCTGAGAAAATGCCTCCATAATATCCGGCTGTAATGCATTTTCTTAATTAGTGATTAATGGGGGAGGGCGCAGCCATTGTGGGTAGTGCCATCCCTGGACAGGTGGTCCTGGTTTCTATAAAAAAGCAGGCTCCCCCGGGCATTAGAGGCGCATGCCTTTAATCCCAGCACTCGGGAGGCAGAGGCAGGCTGATCTCTGTGAGTTCGAGGCCAGCCTGGTCTCCAGAGCGAGTGCCAGGATAGGCTCCAAAGCTACACAGAGAAACCCTGTCTCGAAACCCCCCCCCCCCCCAAAAAAAAAAAAAAAAACCAGGCTCAGCAAGCCATGGGAATCAAGCTAGTAAGCAGCACTCCTTCATGGCCTCTGCATCAGCTCCTGCCTTCAGGTTCCTGCCCTGACTTTGATGATGAACAATGTTGTGGAAGTGTAAAGCGAACAAACCCTTTGCTCCCTAACTTGCATTTTGGTCATTTCCCCCCCTACAGCAATAGAAAACCTAAGAGAGTGGGAAAGATTTATTGTAAATAAAAGCGGACAAAACGGCAGAAGCAAGGCAGAGACATCTGGGAGGGTCCAGAGTGAACAGGGCCATACTGAGCAGGACCACGTGAGGAGAAAGGGGGGGGGAGGGAGAGCAAGAGAAGAGCCTGGACCAATGTAGCCAAAATGGCTGAGGTAGATGGGGGCCAGAGGAGCTGGGGGAAGTGGCAGCCAGGGCTGCAGAGTTCAAGGTAGGGGGCGGGGTAGGCCAGCCAGGAGGACTGTAGGGTGGAGATGGAGGGATGCTGGGACAACCTGGCGGCCAGCATCACCTCTGATCATTTAACAGGCGCCCCAGTTAGCCATTTGTCCTTGGTTTGAGATCCAACAATAACACGACTAGGAACTGCAAAACAAGCGTGAGTTATGAGAGGGTACAGACTAGAACGTCCCCAGACAATCGAGCCTTGACCGGAGGAGCATCCCGGGGGGTAGAGGAGAGCCGCCCACCCCAGCGTCCACCCCACCTGCCCCGAGGGAAGTCTCACTGTCCACACCCCCTCTCCCCCACTTCTTTGCAGATTCTCCTTCCGTCTCTGTCGCGCTCAGATTCGTCCCTCCCATCTGCACTCCTTGGGGCTTTCCTCAGGGCGCCTGGGCTCTGCGTCCCACCGGCTTCGCCAGCCCCACCGCGCCCGGCGCCCCCGGCGTCCCCGTCCCGCCCCCTGGGCCCGCTGCACTGTGGGTAGGCGGCGGCGGCGGCGGTGGCGGCGGCGCTGAGGGCCCGCGGCCGAGGGAGGCCGTGCGCCGAACATGGCTGAGAAGCAGAAGCACGACGGGAGGGTGAAGATCGGGCATTACGTGCTGGGGGACACCCTGGGCGTCGGCACCTTCGGCAAAGTGAAGAGTGAGTGCAGCGATGCCGGCGGGGGGCCGGGCGGCAGGTGGAGAGCCCGCGGGCGAGCCGGGGAGCCCCCAGCATCTCGCGCAGCAGCCCCGGGCGTGGGTCGGGGGAGCCCGCGTTATGAGCTATGCCTCGGCGGTCCCTGCGAGTCCCCAGTCCCTTCTTTATCCCTCAGAGCGCTTGTCTGCAGAACTGGGCGACTGGCCCAGTCTGAAGGGCCCTGAAGCATGGGGAGGATGGGAGAGACACCGCGCCGTGGATTGGGAGTGAGTCTCCCACTCGTGCCAGATGCCCTGCGTGGAGCGTCACCTGTGACCTCAGTCATTCCTTAATGTGGCACGGTCCGGGTGTGGTTTTCACCTTAAAGGTGAGAGAACGCAAACCCCAAGGCTCCAGCGACACGCCCAAGGTCACAGAGAATTGGCAGATCCAGGGTCTGAAGTCTAAGATGTCCTCCAATTTTGGCCTTGCTGAGAGGTCCCTGCCTTCCCTATTATACCTCCCTGTACCAGACTTTGATGGTGGAGTTGACTGGGGGGCATGCCTAGAGCCAGGAGGTGGGGGGTTCCTTTGCTGAGTGTGTGAAATGCTGGAATGCAGTAGGTTGCACCCCCACCCCCACCCCCACCCCGGTCTCTGCAGGTTGATTGGTGTGTAAAATGTTTGAGAAAGGTTTCTGGGGTCAGGGTCGCAACAAACGATCCTTTGTGATGGAATTTGGGGCCCAAGAGGTCAGGATTGCTTAGGCATGTGTTCTTGAGGTTTGCTGTCTTTGGTGAAGGGATTGCAATTGGGGTTTAGAAAACAGTAACAACAGTAGCAACAAAACAAAAAAGCCAAAACAAATACACACAAAACAGGCAGCTTTGGAAATTTCGCACTGTACTTTCTAGTTAAGTATTAAACTTTGCTTTGCTTTCTTATTAGTTAATAAGAGTCACATGGGCTTTGCTTACCTGTCCTCTTAACAGCTCTTGTTAAAAATACTTGGTAGCAAGTTGAGAATTAAAAGTGAAACATTAGCTTTTTGTTGTTGTTGGATAAATGTTGTTGGGTAAGCAGTCTAGAAATGTTATGCCGAGGTTTATTTTACATTTTAACCTCAAGTGAAGACTTGGGTTAAAAGTAGGAGGGAGAGACGCGTCATTTCTCAACGACTGACCCCTGTTCTTGGTATATCTTATACCCATTTGTACAACGAGAAAACACTTACTGAGAACTCTTAGCACACATGAGGCACTGTTCCAGGCAGCAGACTTCTAGGAAAGAACAAAACCTGAGCTTTCCTGGGGCTTACTTTCTACCAGGACAATCAGAATACACGTGTGAAGCCCGAGAATAGGCGAGCAGAGGGCAGTTTTGTGAGGTTGGCAGATTATAATGAAGTGGTCACACGTGGTGTTCCTGAGTGGGTATTTTTGTAAAGACCTAAATTGTTTGTGAAATTCTTTGAAGTCTTGTGAAGGCTATGAAGTTGAGATGAAAATCAGTTGGGGTCTTGGAAGAACAGGAGAAGATCCAGAGATTAATGAATGATGTTGACAACATCTTTGCTGAGAACTGCTTTGTTAAGACATTGCGCAGTTAAGCGACAGTTGCTTTGCCATTTAGGGTTAGTTATATAGCTTAGCCCTATATTCTTTCACATTCTGCTAAGTGCTTTTGTTTGTCCAGCCCATTGTCAAAGGATAATTTAAATCTATTTAGGTCATATTTTCTCTCTGCTTCTAAGCGCCACCTTCCTAAACTGCAAACCTAACAGAAGGGACCTTTGATTTATGGGGAAAATCCTTTTCCTGGAGAACCCTGGTGGAATGAGCAACTGGTTGAAGTTTTCCTGACACTGTTTGATCTTCCTAAGGAGACACTGTGGTGCAATAGCTAATTTTTTTAACCGATTCACCCAAGGTAGCATATTCTCGGAAGGTCATCTTGATGAAGGATCACTTAGATTACTTAGCTTGTGGGCATATCTGTGGGAATTGCTTAGGTTGTATTAATTGAAATGAAAAGACCCACCCATTCTGGGTTTGGGGCCTGGACTGTAGAAGTGTGGAGAGAGGACTGAGCATGAGCAAACATGCTTGCATGCATTCTCTCTCTGCTCTTGACTAAGGATGTGGCTGCTTCAAGTTCTTGCCATGACTTCCCAGAAATGGATGGCATCTGGAATTTTGAGTTAAAATACTCTCTTTCTCCACTGAGTTGCTTTTAGTCAGGGTGTTTTATGACAGAAATTAAACTAGGGCATGTGGTTTGTAGTAAGTCCAACTCCAGTTGTTCAGTTAATTCAAGGTGAAACAAAGCATGTACATTTAAAAATACATTTTTACTTATTTAACAATTTCATACTTATATACAATGTGCTTTAATCAAATACACCCCCTACTCTCTCCCCTTCAACTCCTATCATACACTGCCACGTCTCCATTCCAAGTTTATGTACTCCTTTTTTTTAACTCACTGAGTCCACATGGTGCTGCCAATCTGTGCATGGGTATAGGGCCAACCACTGGAGCATGGGCAACCTACCAGGAGTCACATCTGAAGAAAACTAGCCTCCAATCCCCAGCCAGATGAGCAGCTGTCAAGCTGTCAACTGCCAGTTGCTTCTCAGCTAGGAGTTGGCCCTCTTGCGCTCCTATCTTATCCAAGGAATGAATATATATATATATATATATATATATATATATATATATATATATTCCTACACATATATGTTTAATGTATATGAATGAATATATGTATTCCTACACATATATATTTAAAAACATCATTATTTATTTATTTTGGTTTTTCGAGAAAGGGTTTCTCTGTGTAGCTTTGGAGCCTATCCTGGCACTCTTGCTGGAGACCAGGCTGGCCTCACAGAGATCCGCCTGCCTCTGCCTCCCTAGTGCTGGGATTAAAGGCGTGCGGCACCAACGCCCAGCAAAACATCATTATTGAAGTATGTTTTACATATTATAAAGGTCAGTGATTGTAAGTGTACAGTTCAACAGTTTTTAGTAATTTTGCCAAGTACAACAACCATCATTGTAGCTTAGCTGTAGAACATCTATTTTGTCCATTTATAATTAATCCTATTCCTACTCATAACCCTGGCTACCACTAATCCATGCCTATTGTGTATAAAATGTCTTTTCTGTAAGCTTAGAGTTGGTATCATTAAATATGGAGTCTCTTATGTCTAGCTTTTTGAACAGTGTTTTTGAGGTTCATAGCTAGCACAACATGTCACTGATTTGTTTCTTTTTAATTGTTGAATAATCTTCCGTTGTATATATGTGGGACCCTCCACTCTTCATACATTCACTAGCTGCTGGACATTGTCTTGAGTTAAAGGTTATTACAAATAGTGCCTCCATGAATATTCACTTGCACATCTGTGTGTGGATGTGTGTTGTTTTCCTGAGGAAATACTTAGGAAAACAACTTAAAGGGAAGATCAGATTTCAGAGGTTTCAGTCCATGGTTACTTGGTTCTATTTGTCCTGTGTTGTAATGAGGCAGAACACCATGGCCGGAAATATATGAAGGAAAAAAACTTACCTCATGAAAGACTGGCCCACCTCCTTTCTACTACTCCCCAATAAGGCCCTTACATTAAGAACAAAGCAGGGGTTAGTTTGTTGTTAAAGACAGGACACTCATAGTCCATTCCTCTTCGGTAGTGCTATCAACTAGAGACCTTTGGAGACCAATTCATATCCAAACCTTAACAATGGAGACACATACCTTTTTCTTTTCTTTTCTTCTTTTTTTTTAATCTTGGGTAGGTACTTAGGAGTAGACTTGCTGGTTCCTATCATAGTTTTCTTTTTAACTTTTGGAGAAACTGACAAACTGTTTTCTATTTTATATCCCCACCAACATTTTTCTCTTTCTTTATCAATACCTGTTATAGTTTGTCTGACTTGTTACAGTTATTCCACTAGGTTGGAAATACCTCATTGACATTTTAACTTTGCATTTGACTAGTGACTAGTGGTATTGACCATCTTTTCATTTATTCTATCCACATATTTTCTTAAATGTAATATACATATTACTTGTTCTGGTTTTTAGTGTTTTTTTTTGTTTGTTTGTTTTTTTTCTTTTTTCTTATTTTTTTTTTTTTGGAGACAAGGTCTCAGTATGTAGATACGGCTGTCCTTGAATTTACTATGTAGACCAGGCTAGCCTCAAGTGACTAGAACTTAGGGTTTGTCCTGTATAGTATTATATTGGAATTTGATTCCCACACTGCATTGGCGGTGGTGGGACCCTTATGAGGTAATTAGGTCTTTAAGAGGAATCAGTGCCTTTCTTTAGTGGCGTGAGTAATGGTGGGATAGAGTGTGGTTACAAAGCAACTTTGCCCTCTGTGGTTTGTGGCTTTCCCATGCACTTGCTTGTCCTGCTTTTCTGCTGTGAGATCACATACCATGAATTTGTTCCCAGAAGCTGACTAGATGCTGGCACCATGCTCATAGACTTCCCAGCCTCTGTCACCACTAGCCAAAATAAACTTAATAAATTACCTCCTCCCAAATATGCTGTGTACCAGAAGAAGACAGGCTAAGACTTGCTCATCAACTTTTAAGCTAAATTAAAAGGATTTTTAAAAAATAAGTATTTGGTACAAGTCTCTTGCTGAATATGTATTTCAAATAAAATTCTTTATGCTTTGTAGGACTCTCCCTCCCTCCCTCCCTCCCTTCACTTTCTTTCATTTGATAGGAACGTATGTGTCCCAGACTGGCATCAAATTCAGTAAATTGCCAAACCTGGCTTAGAGTTTCTGATCCTCCTGTTTCTACTTCCTAAAAGATAGGATTAAAGGCACGCACCAGCATGCCCTATTTATGAGGTTCTCAGGCATGCTAGGCAAGCTCTCTATCAACTGAGCTACATCTTCAGTCTGATTTTTCATTTTCTTAGTTGTTTCTTTTGAAATATAAAGATTCTGAAGCTTTGAGTTAAAGACCAGCCTGGTCTACATAGTAAGTTCCAGGGGGAAAAAGAGGGGGATTAAATATTTAATACTATAGTCAAAAAAAAAAAAAATCTTTGCTAGAAAGTCTGAAAGATTGTGACTTACTATATTTTCTTATGAATATTTGATTGTTCTGACTTTTACATGTAACTTTTCAATGTATTTTGAGTTTGTTCCTGAGTATGGTATAAGATGAAGCTAAAGGTTAACCTTGACTGTGTGGTTATCCACTTGTCTCAGCATGTTTTGTTGAAAGCTCGTACATTTTTAATTGGTCTAGATTTACATGTTATACAATTAATTTCTACTGTAAAACCTTAATAGTGGATTGTTTAATTTTATGTGACAATAAAGATGTGGAATAGAGGGGTGAGGAGCATTTTATGTGTAATTCCATAATTGTTATGCTACTTAAATTTAATTTAAATTGTTGATATATAAATTTATCGATCAAATTAAGCTTAATAAGCAAAAATATAAACTATAGCTTTTATAAAATAGCATAGCTTCAAATTACTTTTTAAAAGCATATAAAGTCTTATTTGCTAATAAGTAATTTAAAAACTTTTTTAAAGTGTACTAATTGAATTTTCTCCTTCATTGGGCTATAGTTTTGCTGTATCTAGATAGTGTCCTGGAAACAGATTATATAAGTTGACAAAGTTGAAAAAGTGTGTTTTTAATCTCTTAAAAATTTCCTCTGAATTGATGGTTTAAAGTCTCACCCATTCTGGGTAGGATAGAACTATTATTTAAAAACTCTTACAGTTCAGACCTGCCCTGTTCTTCTCTAACTCATCTAAAGGTTGTAGAACTAGAATAGATTTTTTTTTTTTTGTATATGGTTTACAAAGACTAGCTGAAGGATATTTATACTGCCAATTATTCATTTAAAAAGAAGCCCTTGAAGCGGAGCAGTGGAGGTTCACACTTTTAATCCCAGCACTTGGGAGGCAGAGGTAGGCGGATCTCTGTGAGCTCAAGGCCAGCCCGGTCTACAAGACCTAGTTCCAGGACAGACTCCAAAGCTAAAGAGAAACCCTGTCTCAAAAAAAAAAAAAAAAAAAAAAAAAAAAAAAAAAGCCCTTGTTTTCAAGGTGAAGACCGATAGGTGCGGCTTATGAGAGAACTGTTTGTTATATTTGTGCATCAATAGATGCTTTGCAGTTTCATCGGTCTCTTTCTAGTCAGCAAAGTGTCACCAAGAACATTGGCTTTCCTGCTTTCCAAGTAGTTATCTATAGGGCCTGACTTTTGAGAAATTAAGTAAATATTTCACAAGTTCCCCATTTATTTTTGAGATGGAAAATTTCAAAATGTAAATAAAAGTTCTAAATGGCCAGTTGGAAGATTACAAGTTATTCCTATGTTTTTCTTATTTTTTTTATTTATTGATAGTCTGAAAGCCCTGAACAGTTTGATCTCTGTCCGTGTTGTCTTTCTGTTCTAAAAGAGAACATATACAACTTATAAGGCCTTGGCAAACTGGTTATTAAACTAACTTGGAAAAGAAATGGATTTGAAATTGCTTGTGTTTAGTTACTTGAGAATAGAGCAGAAATATAGATAGGGCAGATGTAAGAAAAGGAAAACACAGCTAGCTATGGTGGCACATAGGCCTTTATCCCAGCACCCCGACCAAGTTGGGAAGATCATGGGTGCCAGTCCAGCTTTGGCTACACAGTGCCTGCCTGAAAAATAGAACAGCAAAGGGATATGCATGTATAATCTTTCTGTGATAAAAGTCATAATCTGCAGTTTTTAAAAACTATTTTCTGTTTACTACACTGTGCACACTTGAGTTTATTGTTCTCCAGAGTAGTCTTCTGTTACAAGTGGTAGATAGATACCCTGCTAGACATGTCCGCAGACATGGCACTTGCACACCCTCTGCAGTGTACAGATGTTGGAATGTGATGAGCTAGTGGGGAACTTGGCGTGTCATAAGCTAGATGTGGCGTATGCCAGACTCATATGTTCCTTGCACAGTTTTGAGAAGTACATGACAATATGAGAATTCTGAGAATGGAACTTTATTTGATGAGAGGAATTTGCGAATAAATATGTGCAGGAGTTCCTAATTGTGTAGACCCTGCTCACTTTTCTCCCTCTCCCGCTCACCACTCCCAGGGCAAGTGTGAAGGCATGTCGTATACACCTCATCTAGTATACTTGTGTTCCAGATTCCCCAAGGAGATCAGACACAGTTCCATGGACTTGGTCCTGGTCTCGTGCTGACACAGCACTGTTTTCCCTCATTTTTGTTGCTGTCACTGCTTCTAAAAAGCAAACCAAAATGTTCACTTATCTTGTGGTTCACGCCAACTTTGGTAATGCTTTGTATAGTAACGCCACTCAAATATCCTCAGGGTCCTGTGGTTCCCTTAACGATAAGGAAAATATTTTGCAGAAAAATTAGTTAATTTTTGAAGTCAAGTAAGTAATTTAATTTGATCTAGCAGAAAGATCTAATCTCAAATCCTTTATGAGATAATTAGTAAGTGGGTACCAATGTTGAATGTTCTATAACAATGAGAGCAAACCTTAGCATATTTAGATCCAAATATGAGAGAAAGTTTGTGAATCAGGTCTGTACTTTCTATTTAAGCGCAAGATGAATATGCAAAGCGATGTTTATTTTGATGTGTGGTAAACCACCTTATTTTTAGCATGGTGCTAGTGAGAAAGGAATTTCAGGCAGTTTTTAATCTCTGCTAATAATAGACACTTTTCTTCCCTGCTTCAAGGGAGCAGTGTCCTTGCTTAAGTGGAGACCTGTTTAATAGTTCTTGCCTCTGATGGATTTTCCTTTGTTTCTCTTGTGGTGTTTGCTTTTGAAGTATTAAAATGCTTTCTTTCACTAAATCATTCTTAAGTTTTTTTAAACTTTTAAAATTTAAATTAGAAACAATCTTATTTTAGATATCAGTCCCAGTTCCCTCTCCCTCCCATTCTCTCATGCCCCCCACCAACCCGAATCCCATCCCTCTTCTGCTCCATAGAAAGGGTGAGGCCTTCTATGGGGTAATCATCAAGTCTGTCACACCATTTGAAACAGGGCCTAGGCCCTCCTCTGTGTGTATATGCTGAGAGAGTATCCCTCTATGTGGAGAGGGCTCCCAAAGTCCGTTCATATACTAGGGATAAGTACTGATCTACTACAAGAGGCCTCATAGATTGCCCAGACTTCATTCAGGGGCTCTGAAACAGTCCTATCCTGGTTTCCCAGCTATCAGTCTGGGGTCCATGAGCAACCCCTTGGTCAGGTCAGCTGTTTCTGTGTGTTAAATCAGCCTTTTATGTAGTTAAAAACACTAACAAAATTTGCATTTCTTATTCCAAATGTTATTAAAATATTTTGCTTAGTTATTAAAATATTTTGCTCTTTAGGTTTTTGTCATTTTTATATATTATTAAAACCCAGCGAGCAGTGTGTTTTCATTCAGTACTGCTGCTTTTTTTTCTAAATTGTAAATTAGCTATAAACCAATTAAATATGGTTTGCTACAATGGGAAAATAATGAAATTGAATGTTTACATATACCCTCAATTCTTTTTTTCTAAAGTCTTACTTTATTTGTACAACTATAACAGTATGCATTATTTTCTGTTTTCGAGTTGGTGCTGTGTGGGATTTCAGAACTGATTTCACTTCTCCCAATATAATTAATGCAATAATACCGCCAGGATATATTATGGAGTCTCTGTGCTTAATTATTGAATGTCAAGCACGAGTAATATTATTGTTGTTAATGTGGCTACGACACTACTCCAAACAGCTGACTTACTAATTTCAGTGAAATGAGAATGTGAACACAATTTGCTTCAATGATTCTTGTTTCCTACTTGTGTCTTAAGTTACTATGATGTGATAATCCAGTCTTCTCCCAGATTCATACCAGCTCCTCTCTTCATAGTCTGTTTCAGTGCTCTGTGAATCTTTAGATTATCTCACAGCTGTATTGCATAATATCAGTTGATTTCAGTAAGAAAGTTGACTTTGTTTTTCAGAGTACCTTTGTGATTAAGATAAAATGTGTTCTGGATGGTTTATTGCTGCTAAATAACTGTTCTCAAAGAAGCTAGGAATGATCAGGAAGGAGATGCTCTGTCTACACTTGAATTGTTTTAAAGAGTTACTTTTATTTTTAATCATATGTATGTGTGTGTCTGTGTCTGGGTGTGTGTATGTGAGTGCAGGTGACTGCAGAGGCCAAAGGTGTTAGACCACCCCCCCGCCCCCCCCCCCCCCCCCGCAGCCAGAGGTGTAGGCAGTTGTGACTTGCCTGACACAAGTGCTGGGAATTGAACTCATGTCTTCTGGAAGAACAGTAGATGTTCTTAACCACTAAGCTATCTCTCCAGCCCATACAGTTGTGTTTTTATAAGTGATTTTGACATGGACTCAGATCCAATAAGAGTTGCTGTTCAGGATGTCAAAAAGCTAGATGAAATAACTAATAGACAAACCATAGAATTAGAATTTTAACCTAATAGAATGTTTGGATTGCTAGAAACCAGAACCGTGAAATTCAATAGGAGCAAGTGTCAAATCTAGCTCTTAGGTTAAAACCCAAACCAAAACACAGGTGGTGCAGAACGAAGGGAACAATTGATAGTAGTTCTAAAGACTTAGGGTTTAAGGTGACCACAAGCTTAAGTACTACATATTATGAGTGCTTAAATGATAAGATTGTTGCCAGGTAGAAAATAGATATGCAGAGACAATATTAGGTGTTTGTGGTAGAAGTAGTTTTGCTTTGTTGTGCTTTAAGCCAAATTTAGGATGATAGGTTCAGTTCTTGGTGTTACAGCTTGAAAAAACATAGGCAATTGTGATTTACTCTGAAAGTAAGCTTTATCTTTAGGAGAACTCCACAAGTGTGCTGTGCTACCTCTTGTAGAGGAAATGTGATGGTTTTCACACTCAGAAAACAGGTGTGCCTGTGCTGTAAGCAGCTAAAGTACCATCATCTGGAAGAAAAAGAGTCGTCATAACTAGTGATGCCTTGGAGACTGGTTCAAGGAAGTGCAGTATAAGCCACAATTAGATATGTTTCCAGGCACCCATACCATGCATCAGTGAGATTTCTGTTATTGACCCACTTGCTCAAGTGTAGATGGTTGTCCAACAGCCTGGTTGCTGCAGACTACCTAGTTTATGTGGAAGGTATGCATAGCTGCCCTATGATAATGTGCTTGTCAATTTTCTCATTCTGTTTTTGCTCATACATTTCCCTAGTGTTATTGACATCTATCCTGGCTATAATTTGTGTGAAATCAATGTTCTAGTTAAGAACAGCTAGGAAAACAGGAGGAGAAACCCCAAATAATTGCACAACCATGTGTTTGAAGACAGCCAAAATATTTCAAGGAAATCCTCTGAGAAGAAAAATCCACTGGAGTAAGCCTGATGTTTTGAGTGGTTTGCTAATTTTTGAAGATGATGAATGTGAGGCATTACACAGAGAATAATAGCCAGAAGAGAGAAGAATTAAGCAGTTCTAGTTCTAAGGAGAAAATAGAGTTAAGTTTTTCAGAGCCAGTCCTTGGTAAGCATGTGAGTTTATGGTTACAATATGTGGAAGATTAAAAATTCTGTTTATGGTCAGCTCAATCCTAGAATGACTAAGAATATCCACTTACTGTCTTCTCTAAAGGGAAAAGAAAATCAAGTGGGGTCTCTACTGATGTTCATATACAACATTCAGCATTCTAGGAGAGGTCTGTGATAATAGGACAAGATGCAAAAGTGATTCAGATTTTAAAGTTATCAGACATGAACTTTAACCTAATCATATGCTCAAGATCAAGTGTTTTTTTTTCCAGTAGTAGTGGACAAAGAAAATTTGTAGAATCGAAAAATGTATTCATCAAACTAGAACTTTGTAGATGTCTTAACAGATTAGATTCTACTGAAAAGATCAGTGCACTGAATGATAGAGGTCAACAGAAAACATCCAGATTGAACCATAGAGAGACAAAGGATGAAAAGAATGCCTAAGACACAAATTGGAACATAGTGAAAGTCCACTGTGTTTATAATTGGAACCTCTACAGAAAAAGTTGATTGTAGGGTATGTGTGAATAGAAAAATAACCTTAGATTTTCCTTTTTTAAGTGATATTTAAAAAAAATTTAATTATGTGTATGTGTATGTCTCTGTGTAGGGGTTTATGGCATATGGATGCAGTGTCCACAGAGACTAGAAGAGTATGTCAGATTCCCTGGACCTGGAGTAACAGGCAACTGTGAACCATACAATATGAGTGCTAGGAACTGAATCCAGGTTCTCTGCAAGAGCAGTACATGTTCTTGCTGCTGCGAAGGAATCAAGATTTCAGCATTCCTGGGTTCCTGGGTTTTCCTTCTTTAAATTTTTTGAATGTATACTAAGATAAATATGCTCATTCAGTTTGTCTATTAAACATTTAAAATTATTATCATTTATTTGTGTGTGTGTGTGTGTGTGTGTGTGTGTGTGTGTGTGTGTGTAAAAGTGCCTATGTGCCATGGTTTGGAGTCTGGAGGTCAGAGAACAACTCTTGAGAGTTAGTTCTACCTTAACAACTTGTTAGATGTGGGGGATTTTGATTTCAGGTCATTAGGCTTGTGTGCAAGAGTCTGTATCCATTGAGCCACCTTGCTAGCCCCTAGACATCATTTTTATGGAAATGGTCTGTAATTGGATAACTGATTGGGCTGGAGAGACTATGGAAAAAGTGTAAGGTCATTGTTTTTACTAGAAACATACTTCCAGCTTCCATTTAAGGTGTCTTTTCATAATGCATACACATGGTTCCCACTTGAGTCTTTTTACTAGAGTCGACAAAATCCACTTATTGAGTCTCACAACCTGGTATGCCCTGTGTGAAGACTGGGCTAGGAAGTAACAGTTCCTTGTTTTAAGGATATGTGATCAGTTCTGTGTTTTAAGGAGTTGTGTGATCTCACTATATTGCTATTCTGTATCATCTGTGTCCTAAATCCATCTTTGAAAACTAAATAAACTGAAATAAAGTTAGAACATTTACTGTCTTGTAAATACCACTTTGGATTCAAGACCAGTGATTGTCACAGTGTGGGCATCCCACAGTTGTGAAGGGAAAGAGAAAGTGGACAGGAGTGAGTTTTGAAGATAAGAGGTGAAAGAAATAAACTCACAACTTTTGCCATTTGAAGTGGACGCGGGGGAGGGGGGGGAGGACTTAAAAATAAAGCAGCACTTTTTGTTTGTTTTTGATAATACATTGACTTTGTTACCAGCATAACCACAGCAAAGGAAATACCAAAGAGAATTATCCAGTAAGCAAGAAACTAATCCCAAATGAAAGCAAGAAGTCTGCCTTAGTTGGGATGGTTTTATTGCTGTGAAGAGACACCATGACCATGGCAACTCTTCTAAGGAAACATTTAACTGGGGCTGGCTTGCAGTTCAGAGGTTTAGTCCATTTTCATCAGGGTGGGAAGCAGGGCAGCATGCAGGCAGACATGTGCTGGAGAGTAGCTGAGAGTTCTACAAGCTGGACCGCAGGCCACAGAGAGAGCAACATTGGGCCAAGTTTGGGCTTCTAAAACACTAAAGCCCACCTCCAGGGGGATGTTCCTGAGATAGAGCCGCTCCCTATGAGCCTATGGTGACCATTTTCATTCAAACCATCACAAAGCCCAAAAGGAAATGAAAGGGACTGGAAAGGGCTGACAGAGCAGTAACTAAATAGATAACTATTTAGATATAGATAATAGATAATAAAAGTCCATCCTTTAAAGTTTAAAATGTATGTCAGCATTAAATACAAAGCAAAATGTGAGAGTAGACCAATGTGTTCTAAAGCCCTTGAGTTATCTGAGAAAAACAAAACTCCAAATTTGTGTTCAACATTAGTGAGTCAAGGATGTGTGTGTGTGTGTATATATATATATATATATATATATATATATATATTATATATATTACAACCTCAGGGGTAATCGTTAAAACGAAACCTAAGGGCTCTTGAGGTAAAAACTAATTTTGAGTTTCTGATTTTGTAGAGAACTTTAAATCATCCCATAACTCATTATAAGAGATTTTATGGAACTTGAAATTATATTTATTCAATATATTAAAAGAAAATCCAGTTTTGCAGTTAGAGGTGATTCATGGAACTGGGAAGGAAAAGGGAAATGAAACTTGTGGAGTGCGAGCTGCAGGAGGAAACAGACGGGACTGGAGCTGGGAAAACATGAGAAGGTGTGACCAGTACCTGGCAGGGTCTGAGTTTCCTCTGCCATAAGGGCAGTCAGAAAATAGGTCCATTATCCATGACTTGAATGCTAGTGTATCTTGTAGCATTTTAAAATAACCTCGTCCATACTGATGAACTTTTTCTGATTATGTCTTACCTTAGGCAATTATGTAAACATTAAACTAATTTTCTAATAGAATTTCAGGTTGACTTACATTTTAAAGAAATATTTTAAAGCTACAGTTTAAAGCCAGCAAAAATAAAAAAATTAAAAAATATAAAGCAGAAGCCAGATATTGTGGCACACACTTTTAATCCTAGCACTCAGGAGGCCAAGGCAGGTAGGTCTCTTGTTAGTTTAGGCTAGTCTAATCTACCTAGTGAGTTCCAGGACAGCCAGGGCCACATAATGAGACCCTGTCTTAAACACCCCCCCCCACCCAAATTAGAGATCAACATACCTTGAGGTTAAAGAACTTAAGTTAGAGTCCCAGGCTTTTCCTGAAAGATTTAAAATAGGCTGTTTTTTCTCTGCCTCTTCCCTGTCTTTATATGCCTTATTTTCTTAATTTATTGCCATTGAGCCAACATTGTTTCATATGCTTTATACTCTCCACAAAAATACAAATTCTACTTGTTTTCAGCATTCAATTCTTTACATACTTCAATAAAACAGTATTTACTGATCAAAAGACTGAAAAATAAATGCCTTAACACTCACATGGTCTTTTGGGATATGTGAACTCACCTATTCAGTACTGAATATATGCTATATGTGATATTATGGTGCTATCAAGGTAATTTTAGCCAGGTTTTATTTCTCCAATTTCAACTTGTATGTCTGATTCACAACAAAGGGTACAGCTCTATCCCTGCCTTATTCTTTGATGGAATTGTAAGTGTTTCTTTTTGATTTCGCTCATCCAGTGTCCTTCCTTACATCATCATTTATTATGTCATGCTGCAATAAGGTGATAAGATGCAAGTGTGATAAGCATGCAGATATGACAAGGTCACTTAATGTGTGACAAGAGACATTGGTGACATAGGTTTGTGTTTATGAGTTCGTGTTTAGGCTTTGGACACACAATCCTGTCTGTGTTGGTAAATCTTTTCACATTGATGGGATTTAAAATTATTGTGGAAACAGTTCTCTGGGAGTTTTAAAATGAGGTGGAGGTGGAATGAACACACTAAATGCAGGCGGTATCATTCCTTGGGTTGCTGGTCTCTTTTGAAGGAAAATGAAAAAGGTTGCTGAGTTGAAATATTCAATCTCTGTGAATACAATGTGACCAGCTGCTATAATCTCCCCCTGCCATGACTTCCCTGCCATTATAAACTATAAAACAAAATAAGCCTCTTGTTCTTTAAATTGCTTTCCTTGGGAGTTTGGTCATAATAATAAGGAAAGTTTAACTAAAACATATAATTGGTACCCAGGAGCAGGTGGTTTTCAGACCTTTGAAACTTGTTTGCATAAGAACTATAGAGTTTGCACATGTGGCCTACAAAGGCCCTGAAGTGCTGTAAGTAATACTTAACGGAACATTCTGTTGGGATCTTGGAAGACAAGAATGTTGCAAGACCTGTAGACAAAAGAGTGCCTAGCTCATGAGATGTCAGAGGTGAACAAGGACTCTATCCGGAACTGGGTTAGGGACCATTCATACAATATTCTGGCAAAAGATTCTGGCTGTATTATCCCTATTTCCTGAGAATGTGAGTGAAGCTGAATTTAATGGACCAATTTGTTTGACAGGGGAAATTTCAAGATGGAATAGCGTTCAGACTGTGTTATGGTTACTGCTCATTGGTTTAATCCAAGACTGCAGTGAGAAAGAGCAAAAAGTTGAGCAGAAAGATAAGAAAACTGAAGTTTGGGGAGGAAATATGTGTGAATTAAGTGTCAGGTTTCAGACAAGGAGAGTGTTGATGATAAAAATAAATAAATCATCTGGCGGGACAGTGGTGGGGCATGCCTTTAATCCCAGGACTCAGAAGGCAGAGACTGGCCAGCCTGGTCTACAGTTCGAGTTCCAAGACAGCTAGGGCTAGATAGAGAAACCCTGTCTTGAAAAAAAAAAAACAAAACAAAACAGAAACTCCAACAAACAGCAAAACAACAACAACAACAAAAACCCCACTAAAACAAAACCCCAAACCCAAACATCAGTAATTGTTAAAGAGATTAGTGCTATGTTAGAGGAATCTGGCACTCAGCACTAGGACAACAGGAAAGGTACTCTGAGAACAAGACCTCACAGAAGGCTTCATCTTATGAAAATTCAAATTTGTTTGATAGGAGGGAGCCTAAACTAAGAATGATACTGTAGGGATCCCCCCCCCAAATTAAAAACAATTTCCTAGGAAAGTATTTCCCCAGAGTCAGCATACAGCAGCCAGTACAACTATAGTCCAGGAGGTCAGGCTCCATTCCAAGCTGCTGCAGAACTTGGCAGCATTGGCCACATGATACTGGTTTAACAGGCATACGAGATGCAAGACCGAGGAGGCTATGGAGTCTGCACCACAGTTCCAGAGAAGCCACTAAGGCAGAGAGAGCAGTTTGTGCCAGGGTCGGAATCCCTGTATATGTACTTCAGGCAGCAGAGCTGAGGGATGGGGCCATCCAAACTCCTTGAGCCCAAATGATTCCACCAAGAACTCTCAAAGCCAGAATGGAGCTATAGGATTTGGTGTTTACCCTGGTGAATTTTCTGTCTTGCTTCAGTCAAGTCCTTTCTTGCTGTGCCCTAGAGCTCCCTTTTCCAATGGTGATATTTATTTTGTGCTTTTGTGTATTGTAACGATGTAACTTTTTTGTCTTCAGTGGCTCCCAATTAAGAGATTACCTGGAGTCCCAACAGAAGCTTGGATTTGGGGATTTTTAACAATGTGGCAATGGGTAAAGGTTATAGAGATTTGAGAAATTAGATTGGATACATTACACATTGTCAGACGTCTATGAGTCTGAGGACGGGGTGAAAGGTTATAGCGTAAACTGCTGTTTGTGTGTCAGGTTGGCAACGAGGGGGTTGTGGTGGCTAGTCTTGTTGATCAATTTTATAGGATTTAGAATCACCATGAAACAAAGTTCTGAGTATGTCAGTGAGGGATTTTCTAGACTACCTCAATTGCATTAAGAAAACCTACACTAAATGTGGCCAGCAGCATTTCATAGCCTAGGGTCCTGGACAGAATAAAAAGGAAAGAGATGGTGGAGCTACAGCGTTCATTTCTCTGCTTTGTCACTGCAGATGCAGTTTGACCAGCCACCTTAAGGTCCTGCCGCTATGACTTCCCTACTTTATTAGTCTGTATTCTTGAACTGTGAGCTAAAATGAGCGCCTTGCTACTTTGTTGTTTTTGTTAGGTATTTTGTCACAGCAGGGATGAAAGTAATTAATGTGCTGCCCACCCTAAGGTGTTCTCTTAATTGCTAGTGTCCTCTCTGTAACCTAGACATGATGCCATCTACCGCCTGAGTTTGGAGTATTAAACATGCCCCACAGCTTTAGTATGGTACTTAGTCATAGGCCAAAGATAAAGTTTTCTGCTTCTACATTAGAACTCTCTCCAGAGAATTTAAGGACTTGTAAAAAGGAAATTTGGAGAACATCAGTGAGACTGTTTCGTTTCATCATGGACAAAGAAGAAAGGAGCCTTGTGTTATTTTGGCAGGAGCCTGGTGATGGTAGGAGTTAGAACATATGCACATCAGATCACTCCTGACTCCCAGAATTAAAGCTCTGAATATGCATGAGTAAAGGCCAACAAACTGGGCCAACTTCTGCACCAAGTTCCAACTTGCTGATAGATTTAGTAACCTTTGGCTTGCCGTAGTTTAGGTATTGATTCAGTGTCCTAGTTTTTTTGATCAGAATCTCATTGCATATCCCTGTTTGGCCAAAACTACTATGTAGACCAAACTTGGGATGATCCTCCTACCTCTGCCTCTAGGAAGCCAGGCATATACCATTATATCCAGGGCCTCCAATAGCTCTCAGTTAACTTTAAAATTATATACCTGCCTTAGTTACTTTCTTGTTCCTCTGGTAAAATACCTTGAAAAAAGGCAATGTAAGGAAGAAAAATTTATTTTGATTTAGTTCCAAAGATATACAGTCTATTGTGGTGGTGAAGACATAGCAGCAGGCAAGGGAAGATACAGTGTCAGAAGCAGAAGTTTGACTGAACACATTGTATCTACAATGCATCGGGAAGCAGAGAATGAACAGGAAGTGAGACTGTGCATAAAACCTCAAGAGCCACCCCCAGTGACTTACTTCCTCTAGAAAAATTCCAACTCGGGAAGATTCCACAACCTTCCTGATATAGTGCCACCAGCTGTGCACCAAGTGTTCAAGCATGTGAGTCTGTGGGGAGCATTTCTCATTCAAGCCATGGCACTCTATTCCAGAAAGATCCTCATCATTCTGATCTTTCTTTACAGTACTGATAGTATAAATCAAACACCCATGAACACTGCTTCCAAAAACTACAGAAATGACTGGAATCCCAGGAGCTCCCCTTTGGTCAATGTCTCCATTCTTTTGTTTGTTTGTTTGTTTTGATTTTTCCAGTTTTAAAATTTAAATTAGAAACAAGATTGTTTTACATCAATCCCAATTCCCTCTGCCTCCCCTCCTCCCCTGCCCCCCACTAACACCCTACCTATCCCATACCCTTTCTACTCCCCAGGGAAGGTGAGGCTTTTCCATGGGGGGGTGTCTTCAGAGTCTGTCATATCCTTTGGGATAGGGCCAAGGCCCTACCCCATGTGTCTAGGCTGAGGGAGTATCCCTCTATGTGAAATGGGCTCCCAAAGTCCTTTCCTATGCTAGGGATAAGTACTGATCTACTACAAGAGGCCCTATAGATTTCCAAGGCCTCCTCACTGATACCCACATTCATGGGGTCTGGATCAGTCCCATGCTATTTTCCCAGCTATCAGTTTGGGGACCATGAGCTCCCCCTTGTTCAGGTCAGCTGTTTCTGTGGGTTTCACCAACCTGGTCTTGACCCCTTTGCTCATCACTTCTCCTTCTCTGTGTTTAGCTGTGGGTGTCTGCTTCTACTTCCATCAGCTGCTGGATGAAGGCTCTAGGATGGCATATAAGTCAGTCATCAGTCTCATTTTCAGGGGAGGGCATTTAAGGTAGCCTCTCCTCTGTTGCTTAGATTGTTACCTGGTGTCAGCCTTGTAGATCTCTGTAAGAGATACAATGTTTCCATTCTTTGTTCCCACTGAAGGTTGCCCTCCATGTATAATTGTATCCCATTTTGAACTTTTTAGAAACAAAATCTTTTCTATCTCGCTTGTTTTACCTGCGATTATGTTTGTGAGCTTTTTGTCTGTAGTTGCATATAATTATACTTTGTTCAGTTTCAATGATACAAGGTATTACATTAAGTCTGTACTACTTATTTGTTGTAATAGACATTTGGAAAGTTTTTGTATTTTGGTTATTATGAATAATTCTTCTTTAAGCATTCTGTGTTTTATCCATTTATGTCCTTTTTGCCATGTTAGAAAGACATAAATTTGGGCTGGAGAGATGGCTCAGCAGTTAAGAGCACTAACTGTTCTTCCAGAAGTCCTGAGTTCAATTCCCAGCAACCACATTGAATGACATTTGGTGCCGTCTGCTGGCATGCAGGCAGAAGACTGTATACATAATAAACAAATAAAATCTTTTTAAAAAATTCTTAAAAAAGAAAGACATAAGTTTAAAATTCATTTATATCATTATAGAAATAGACTTTTTCTGCCCTATTTTAGATTTTGTCTTTCAGCCCATCTTACAGGGTTTAGTTTGATATTCTGATACATGTGGATCAAATTCATTCTCCTGCATCCATCCTTTCCAATCTCTTAATTACTTTTCTACATTTAGAGCATGTTATTTCAGTTTCTACATATGAGGAAGAATATGTGATACTTGTCTGTTCTTTTCTGGTTTATTTCTTATCAACCATGTCCTTTCATTTTACTGTTAATGACAGGGTTTCAGTGATCTTTATGGTTCCATTCTGTTTATATGCCATCTTTTCATTAACTGCTCACCTGTTGGTGGGCACCCAGGCTGGTCCATATCTTCCTGTATTGTGAATAGTACTTCAATAACTTGGACCTCCAGGTGTCTTTTTTTTGTAGGATGGTTTAATTTCCTTTGGATATGTTCTTGGGCTTGGGATAGCTGGACCGTCTTCTAGTTTTTTTTTTTTTTTTTTTTGGAATCACCATACTGTCCTTTGTAGTAGCTATACTTTATATTTCTAACAAACAGTATAACAGAATTCCTTGCTTAAAAAAAAAAAAAACAAAAACCAAGAACCCATTCTAACTAAAGTTTGGTTTATATTTCCCTAGAGGCTAATGATACTGAACGTTTTGCACGTATTTGTTGGCCATTGGAATTATTTTTATGAAGTGCCTATTAAGGTGACTTGTCCACTTTGAAACTGGACACATGTCATTTCTTATGTACTCTGGATAGTAATCTTTTGCCAAATGGACAGTTGGCAAATACTGACTCTTGGATTTAATAGTTTATCTCTTCATTCTGCTAACTAATTTCTGTGCTGCCCAGAAGCCTTCCTTTTTTTTTTCATTTGTCTTGTTTTTACTTTTGTTTCTCATGCTTTATGGTCATATATAAACAAATGGAATATGTCATTATCTTTATGGTTTCAAGTCTTACATTTAAGTCTTTGGTCCATTTTGTAGTTGGTTAGCAATAGGGTCAAATTTCATTCTGTATATGGATCTCCTCTTTCCCCAGAGGAACTGGAGAAGCTGACCTTTCTCCAGTGAACTTTTTGGTGCTTTTTTGAGACTCAATTGGCTATAGATGCTAATTTTGTTGCTGTTCTTGTTTTGTTTCTTCTGGCATCTCTATTTTTTCCCCTTGGTCTGTGTGTCCATTTTTAGGTTAGTGCTATGCTATGTTGGTTACTGTCTCTGTTTAGTGTTTGTGGTGCTTCCAGGTTTGTTTGTTTGTTTTCCTATTGCTATGAAAAATGTTATTGGTATTTTGGTGGGGCTTGTATGGAGTTGTAAGAATCATAACTTATTGGAATAGCATGGGCATCTAAATATTGTTAAAATTTCTAGTTCTGAGCATGGAAATCATTCCATTTTTGTTTCTTTTCATTCCTTTTTGCCAAAGTTTTAATACACTTTTTGTAAACATTTGTGAATTATGTACTTACTATGTTCATGTCTATTTGTGCATGCATGTATATAGGGGTGGTGTATGACACTGTACATATGGGTGGGTGGGGTCAAAGGACAACCCACAGGAGTGTGTTCTTTTATTCCACCATAGAGCTCTGGGGATCAGACTCAGATAGGCTTGGTGGCAAGTGCCCTTACCTGATGAACTATCTCTTCATTTATTGATTTGAAATTATTGAGCTATTCTTGGATCCCTGAAATAAATCCATAAATCCATCTTGATTATGGTAATTGTGTGTTTGTGTGTATGTGTGTTTGTGTTACTGTTTTGGTATCAAGGTAATGCTGAACTCATACAATGAGTTTAGAAGGTTTTCTTCCCCTTTGGATTCTTTAGAATAGTTTGGGAAGACTGTTAGTCCTTTCTTAAAGGTTTGGTAAAATTCAATAGTGAAGCCACCCAGTCCTGTGGGTTTTTTTTTTTTATAACTACTGGCTCAATATTGTTACTTTTTATTTTATTTATTCTTACAGTTTGATTTTGGCAGATCACATGTGTTCAGAAACTGACCTTTTGGTCAAGCTAGGTTTTTCAGTTTGTTGGCATGTAGGTTGTTTGTATTGGTATTGTAGTATTGATTGTAAGGCTTTCTTTCCACCTCTGATTTTATTTATTTGAGTCTTTTTCTCCCAACAATGTCTACGGAAGGTATATTGATTTTACTTGTCTTTTTATAAAATCAATGTTATTTATTTGTTAGTCTTTTTTATATTATAAAATTAAAATTATAAAAAACCACCATTTTCTTTACTTTTTATATTTGTTTTCCTGTTATGCTGTAGAATAAGTTTTCTGTACACTGCTGTGTGAATATAAGATGCTATAATTCATTTAATAAATAAACTGGTCAATAGCTGAACAGGATACAGTTAGGCAGGAAAGCCAAACTGGAGAATGATGGGATGAGGAAGTGTGTGTGTGGGGGGTCAGAGGAGTCTCTGGAAGACTTCCTTCCTTCCTTTCTTTCTTACTCCCTCCCTCCTTCCCTCCCTTCCTTTCTTTCTCTTTCTTTCCTTCTTTCTTTCTTTTTTGAGACAGGGTTGGTTGTCCTGGAACTCACTATGTAGACCAGACTGGCCTTGAACTCAGAGAGATCTGCCTGCTTCTGCCTCCTCAGTTCTGGAATTAAAGGTGTGTGCCACCACCATCTGACTTTAGTTTTTCTTAATTTACCAGAGAAATGGAATATAACTAAGGTATAAAAATTGATATTTTTACCCATTCATTTTGTTTGTTAGATATAATTTTTAAAATCATATGTTATAACTCAATAAGGAAGTTTTGGTATGAATTCATATGGAACTGTTCCAAACTGTGATTGATTAAATTCTACAGAGTATGTACTTGAGATTAAAAAAAAAAAATGCTGATTTAATCTGGGAGTGATAATTGGAAATTAGAAAAATTATAATATTGTCTTTACATAGAACAATTGCGTATTTATACATTCTTAATCTATCTGAGTAAAGTTCTGCACTTTGTGCATTAAGGAAACTGTGAGAACTGAGTAGCATTAGAAAATGGCAGACAAAATTATCAGGTCAGTAGAGGCTTAAAAGGTTTATCCCTGCTGGGCGGTGGTAACACATGCCCCTAGTCCAAGCACTTGGGAGGCAGAGGCAGGCAGATCTCTGTGAGTTTGAGACCAGCCTGGTCTACAAGAGCTAGTTCCAGGACAGCCTCCAAAGCCACAGAGAAACCGTGTCTCAAAAAAACAAAACAAAACCAAGACAAAAGGTTTATTCCTTCAATGTGGGTAACCCTTGGTGACATAATTAAAAAGATCTGAAGAGCTGGAAGGAGAATTAGGCTTGATTTAATAGAACCTCTTGCTTAGTATAGGGTTTATCTTATGGTAATCCTGATAAGTGTCTGAGCTTCCCATTTGAATCCTTGATGATGTAGGAAATTTTATGTCTGCTACATACATAGAAGATTTATTTTTTTTGGTCTTGTTTGTGTATTTATTTAAAAAAACTTTTAGGATTTTCATTTGGCTTTCAGGGGAAGTATGACAGATTATTTGTATGTAATTAATTATAATTAAGCACCAAGTCACTGAAGAATTATCAGGCAAAAGGCTAGTGTAACTTATTGAAAAGGGAGAATTCTCAATGCATTTGAGTGTTTTAACTGCAAGCATTTATTTAATTTATCTGTTTACTTAATCATTTCTAGGGAAAATGCCATTTCTTTTTTCAGTGTTTCATGTGGGAAATTTTCTTCATATATAAAGATAAATAAGTCAGTTTTTCCTCAGATATAGGCAAAGCAATCATATTCTCTGAGTCAATTCACTCATGTTTTTGTTTGCAGACGAACCCTGTGATAGTAAAACAAATGACCCACTTGCTTGGCTGATAGACTTCATGTTAGATACCTTTACATCACATGTTCAAAATATCTGGGAACAATGTGTAGGGAGGAATTGTTTACTTTGGCTCCCAGTTTCAGAGGTGCCAGCCCATCATGACTCGAAGGGCAGGTTGGAGCAGAGAAGTTCATATTTTAGCAGCCAGAAAGGAAAAACAGACTAGAGCCACTTAGAAGACTACCTCTTTCCAGAGACCCACCTTGTACCCCCATCTTTCACCTGTATTGTGATAGTATGAATCTATCAAGGCATTTATCCATTAATTAGGTCAGTGTCTTTGGGTTTTAATTATCGTTGGACTGCCTTCACAGGCATACCCAGACTATACTTCACTAACCTCTCAAATATTTATTCTATCAGCTATTACAGAGTCCATGGCTTCTTTGACTTGGAAAGTTCCCTGTTTTCCCCCTAGACAGTACTTTTAGTTACTCTGTAGGGAAGGAGAAACGGAATCTTGCCCTATTGTAGTGATAAGGGATGGCAGTCTTTTTCTTTTTCTTTTTCTTTTTCTTTTTCTTTTTCTTTTTCTTTTTCTTTTTCTTTTTCTTTTTCTTTTTCCTCTTCCTCTTCCTCTTCAGCTTCCTCTTCCACTTCCTCTTCCTCTTCCTCTTCCTCTTCCTCTTCCTCTTCCTCTTCTTCTTCTTCTTCTTCTTCTTCTTCTTCTTCTTCTTCTTCTTCTTCTTCTTCTTTTGTTTTGGTTTTTCGAGACAGGGTTTCTCTGTATAGCTTTGGAGCCTATCCTGGCACTTGCTCTGGAGACCAGGCTGGCCTCGAACTCACAGAGATCCGCCTGCCTCTGCCTCCCGAGTGTTGGGATTAAAGACATGTGCCGCCAACTCCTGGTGGCAGTCTTTACTTTCACTGAGGCCAAAGTGGATTTTAAGACAAAGTCATCTTGTTGGGCCATGTGAGTTAGTGTTATCAACTTTGCAGGGTATGTGATACACTACTCAGGCATCAAGAAACTATTTAGGTAATTCCATTGCATAGTTCCTGAAAACAGAGTTTTCCTTAAGTCCTGAAGCATTGTAGAATGCTAGTAAACTGATGTTGCTTGAACATGATTTCTACTAATTAGTTTGCTTTATATGTGAGGAAAGTCACTTTCAAACTTTTACAAAAGTGATTAAAATGATTATGAAGTTATGACAATATATCCCTCAACAAGAAATGCAGTTCCTAAATTAGTCCCTTTTTTGTTTGTTTGTTTGCATCACTCTGTCACAAACACATGAATGGCATTGCTGAATTGTGTGGTTAAACATTTTGGTTCTGAAGTAAGACAACTGTTGGTCACATGTCGTGCTTCCAACTTAAGCATGTGACCTTAGTTAGACAAACTATTTAGCTTTTCTGTGAGTTAGGTTGTATTTATCTCTGGAGAATAGTAATACTTCATAGAGTTGTTGTAAGTGTGGATGAGAAATGCATGAGATGTTAGATTCAAAACCTGCAGATTTTAATCTTTAAAGAGCCAGTAGAGAACAGACAAGAGACAACTTAGGAGTTAATAGGAGAGAGTGGTGCTAACCAAAGGGAGTAAGAATGCTGCCTTAGCAGAACTTTTAAAACTGGAGAAGATTAGCATAGTCCCTGAACAAAAGGGAGTAATGAGTGGTATGTGAAGTAGCAGAGATTGTTGTAGCTTGAATTTTGAACAGCAATTAAATTGTTTTACATTTGTTACAGAAATTATTTATTCTTCTGTAATAAATATAGTGATGTTAAATAGAAGATGAGAAATAAGGAAAAATATAATGAATTCTATTCTGTCTAAAAGATGTTCTATAGTGTTTTTATGAAGAAATATATAGAATTTAGCAATCCTTTCCCTAAAGACTGAAATAACATTGCTTTACTGAGGATGCTGAGATGACAAGCGCATAGCTTCTGTGATGAATTCTTTTTTAAGTGGAAGAGGCAGAGGGAAAAGAAGAGCGCTTCAGGCCTTTGGATCCCAGGATGCTGAAGTAGATCCATGAGTGAATAAACTTAGGGCACATTTGGAAGATGCACGATGATTCTGTTCTTATGACAGCCAATATTTCTCTTTCTCTTTTCTTTAGTTGGAGAACACCAACTGACAGGCCATAAAGTGGCAGTTAAGATCTTAAATAGACAGAAGATTCGCAGTTTAGATGTTGTTGGAAAAATAAAACGAGAAATTCAAAATCTTAAACTCTTTCGTCATCCTCATATTATCAAACTGTAAGTATTTTTGTGTTTGAAAATACAAACAAGTCCTGAAATAGTTAAAACAAAATTTTATAAACATTGTGAGTTAATTTTAGAAAATATCAGTTTTCATGTTCATATTCAGTTTTAATTTTAATTCATTTCACCTCTGTCAGTTCTTCAGTGCACATACTTGGTTTAGAATTCAAAGCCATTGCTTCACCATTGGTAGTATTCAAGTGGTAAGCATAGCCTTGGAAGTTGGTTCTTGAGTATTCATTCTGCAGATCACTTGGGCATTCGATACTTCTAAGTTGGTTCTTTTGTTTTATTTATTTCTTCCATTTTTAATTTAAAAGTAACAGCAGGACAGGTGTGCTAGCATATTACAGCAATGTCACTTGGAGACCAGGGCAGGAGGATCATGAATTTGAGGTCAACCTGGGCTACATAGTAAAACTGACAAATAAATAAATAAATAAATAAATAAATAAATAAGTAAATATAGAGCTACAAGCTAGTTAGTAAAATAGAAAGACAAATTAATAAGATATATACATAATCTAGACATTAAGTGTGCAGTAATATTCTATAATATTTAAAGTTCTACTTTTGTTGAGAATAACATAAGCATTCTAGACACAGAAAATTATCTTTATTGTACCTTAAAGCTTGGATGCAGTTTTTATAAAATAAATGTTCATTTGACTTACTCAAGGAGTAACGGTAGCCAGGAATAATGCTGAGCATTCTACATTTATAATTCCATATTGTCATTATGACAAGTCTGTAGGTAGGCTTACTTCATAGATAAGAAGACAGCATATCTAACAGATAGATAACTAGAAAAGTAAAATTGTGGCTCCATGGTTTTACCCAGTTAGATTTATATATTGTTACTCAGATATGTAAAACAGTAACTAGGTATAAACCCAATATGATGCTTTGTAAAGCCAAATTATGTAGTGAATTTAGTAGTGGAAATAGAGAGCCAATCTATATCTTGATTCAGATAAGTTTGCCACATAAGAAAGCTTATTTAAGAGTAGTATAAAGAATCCACATGCTGGTGTTGGTGGCACACGCCTTTAATCCCAGCACTCTGGAGGCAGAGGCAGGTGGATCTCTGTGAGTTTGAGGCCAGCCTGGTCTCCAGAGCGAGCGCCAGGATAGGCTCCAATGCTACACAGAGAAACCCTGTCTCCAAAAACAAAACAAAACAAAACAAACAAAAAAGAGTCCACGTAAAGTGGTCCTCCCAAGTAGCACACAAGGATGAGTCATAAAAAGACCTGAGCAAGGATTTCATGAGCAGATGTGAGAAGGACTCTGCTTGCTAATGGAGCCTTAAAAGATGGAGGAAGGGGCTCTGAGACAACACAGGACTGCCTCCAAAAGCCAAAAATTCAAAGAAGCGGACTTTGCTCCTAGACTCTCCAGAAGGCATCTTAATTCATGTCAGCTTTCTAATCCACAGAACTATAAGATAATGTATGTGCGTTGTTTTCAGCTTAAGTTTGAAGTATGGAGGCAATAGAAACCAGTGCAACACTGTGCTGGTTAATTTTCATCAGCTTGACAAACTAGAGTTACCTGGGAAGAGAGAATCCCAGTTAAGGGATTTCCCTGTCAGTTTGATCTATAGGTATGTCTGTGGGGCATTTTCTTGATTAATGACTGGTATTAGAGGGTCTAGCCCACTGTGAGCAATGCCAGCCCTGAGAGGATAGTCCTGGGTTGTATAAAACAAGATGAACAAGCCACAGAAAGTGATCCAATAATCAGTGTTCTTTCACAGTCTTTACTTGAGTTCCTGCCTCCAGGTTCCTACCTTAAATTCCTTTAGTTACTTCTCTTCATGATGGAATATAATCTGTAAGATGAAATAAACCCTTTCCTCCCCAAGTCACTTTTGGTCAGTGTTTTATCATAGCAACAGAGAAGCAAACAGAACAAAGAGTTATTTGTGATTTATTCTCCCTCCAACAAGGAAAGCCCTGGCTGTCCTGGAACTCACTATATGTAGAGCAGGCTAGCCTCAAACTCACAGATAGCTGCCTGTTTCTGACTCCAAGTGTTAGAAATTAAAGACAGGTGCTACCATGACCAGCTTGTGGATTCCTAAAACTAGTGGTTGGTTCAATTATTATAGGCTTTGAAATATTTAGTTTTTAATTATTGTACTTTTTGTCAATGAACTATTGCAAATTAAAATATTTGGTGATGGAGCTCACACCATCTTGCCAATATCAAGAATATGCCACTTACTGTTCCCATCTGGCTAATACTTGGTTTGGTGTGCCACTGCGTGACATAATTGCCATGAGACTTTCAGTTTTATAGTAAGCTTCAAAGCTGTGGGATACTTCCTTTAGGTTCATTCCATCATAAACAGAGTCAGTGGCAGTATTTGATTTTAAGACTGTCCAGTGCCAGGTGCTGGATGACCCTAGAATGTGCATCTTAAAGTTTTGGAAGATTAGTGTAAAATATAACCTATCAAGGACAATGCACCTCTCCTCCCATTCGTTTTCTAACTTTTGAATGGGATGCTTCAAGGGTTATGTAAGAAGTAACTGTTGGCATTGGTGGAATGCCTAATTTGTGATAAGCATTGGCCTCCTGTGAGCTGATTCTCCTTGAGCTGACTCCAAGTAGTTCTCAGTTAACTGAAGCAGTTCATATCCCTTTTTTTTTCCCCTTTTAAAAGACAGTCTTGCTGTGTAACTTGGGCTGGCCTAGGACTTCTGTGTAATTCAGCTGACCTTACAATCAAATTCACAATCCTGTGTAACCTAAGCAAATTCACAATCCTGTGTTTGCTTCCCTAATGCAGAGGTTCTAGGCCTGTGACACTGGTCCTTCTCATATCTGACTTGACTAAATGTTTGTAATGATGTCGGTGGCATGTAAGCTGGTTTTTGTTGCTTGGTAACTATTATGTATGAGAAATGGCCAGACTTTATGCTTCGGCTTCACTTTCAGAATGCTAACCCTGAAAGCTCCTATTTGGGGTATGTGACCTAGATTTGTTCTGCTCTTACAACATAGATTGCATTTGCCACTATTCTAATTCAATTTCTGTTGCTGTGGTAAAATAGCCTGACAAAAAGCAGTTTAGGGGAGCAAAGGGTTTGTATAATTACATGTTACAGTCTGCTGTTAGGGGGACGTCAAATCAGAACACAGTAGCTAGTCACATGTCCACAGCCAAGAGCAGAGAGAAATGGAATGCCCCCTGCTGGTCACCTGCTGCATGCTTATACTCAGCTAGCCCTTTTCGCTCTTAAGCAGTTCAGGGCCCACCCCATAAAGTGGTGCCACCACAGCAGGCTGAGTCTCCCTACAACAATTAACAACACACAGTCCCCAACAGACATCCAATATATAGTCTCATCTGATCTAGATCATATCTCAGGTGGGCGATCCTTCTCAGATGACTCTAGGTTGTGGCAGAATGATGATTAAAACTATCATCATTTTTACAGTCAGTAAAAATCAGTGGTTGTTATGGAATTTAAAATCTTATTTCTAACATAATTTATCAGGCTTATCTTGTCCTTGTTTCTATAATTTAACATTCCTTGTCTCATTCTGATTTAAAACTAGTTATTGTTACATTGTTCTAAAGTAGGTACAGAACCGCCTCATAGTTGATTAGCAAGTAATTAGTAAAGATGAACCCAGTGCTTAAAGCTCTTGATTTTTCAGCTATGAGCTTAAGTTATTCACATTGCTTCTTTAATTGTAAATCTGAATTTTTTAAAAATGAAAAACACTCATGTTTTCTTCCTACTGAGACTTATTGACATAGCCTCTAATAATGTTAGAGTTAGAGAGAGAGAGAGAGAGAGAGAGAGAGAGAGAGAGAGAGAGAGGAGAGAGGGAGGGGGAGGGGGAGGGGAAGGGGGAGGGAATAGAGGGAGAGGGAGAGAGAATGTGTACATGTGTGTGTGTGAAGGGGCAATGGGAAGTAGGCAATAAACCCATAATAGTCAATGTGTCATTTGCAGTAAAGATGTAAGGAACCTGGAAGAGGAATATTATACACAGAACAGCTAACAATACAAAGGACTTGAAGTGGAAAACCCTGCACTCCAGTAATTAAGGGAGCAGAATGATCTAGGGCAGTAGTTCTGAACCTGTGAGTCATGTCCCCTTTGGGGGTCACATATCAGATAACAGTAGCAAAATATAGTTATAGTTATGAGCTAGCAACCACAATAATTTTATGGTTGTGGTCACCACAACATGAGGAACTGTATTAAAGGGTTCACAGCATTAGGGAGGTTGAAACCCACTGATCCCTAGGGGTTTAGAGTGATACAATCAGAGACATAAAGGGGAGTCAGACTAGCATGCTAAGGACTTTAACTTCCACTCTTGAGTAAGATGAAAAGTCACTGAAATATGTTGACCAAAGTGAGACGTCATCCAACTTAACATGCAGACCATATTTGGGCAAATCCTGAAGTAAGGAAAAAAGTCAGGAGTCAATTGCAGTAGTCTGGGTGAAAGGTGATGGTGGTATAGAGTACCACACCATGCGATAGATGTTTTATGCCTGCTCTGTATATGCTTTCAGGGTGGAGTTAACATTTACTGAGAGAAAACATAGATTTATGAAAGAAGAATAACTCCAAGTACCTGGGATGGGTAAATAGAAGACTATTGTTGCTAGTGACTAAAGGGAAAGGTTCCATGAAGAGCAGGTTTGTGATGGTGTGTTAGGAGTTAGTATCAAACATTTGACTTTGGTTTTCTGAAGCTGACAGGAGGCATCCTAGTGAGGATGTTCTTGAATAGCTGAGTCTGGAATTCAGGGCAAAGTTATATATAGATAGTCTCTTAGGGTTTCTATTGCTGTGAAGAGACACCATGGCCATGGCAACTCATGAAGGAAAACATTTCACTGGGGCTGGCTTACAGTTCATAGGGTTAGTCCATTATCGTCATTGCAGGAAGCATGGTGGCATACAGGCAGACACAGTACTAGAGAGGTAGCTGAGTGTTCTACATCTGAATCCACAGGCAGCAGAAAGAGAAATGAGACACTGGCCTGGCTTGAGCATCTGAGAACTCAAAGCCTGCCCCCAGTGACACCTTCTTCCAGCAAGGCCATGCCTACTCCAACAAGGCCACACTTCCCAATACTGCCACTCCCAAAGGGCCTATGGGGGCCGTTTTTATTCAGACCACCACAGATAGCATACCCTAAGATTGGATAAGAAAACTGAGAACCATCAAGAGCCTGTGTACGGAAGAGCAAGTCCAAGGACTGAGCTCCAGGGCACTGTGTCTTAATGCAAAACAAGTGAAATATTTTACAAATGACATCATGGCTATACGTTGCTACGCCAGAAACCTAGATGGGCATTTTTGTGTCTTTTTATTTGTCAAAATTATTGAATAATAATAAATTCACAAGGTACAGCCCTTTCAATGGCAGCAGTTTGCCAGATAACCCTATCTATTTTGGTAATTTGGCTGAAGCTAATATATGTCTTTTGGTTTGTTTTTGATTTTTTTTGTTTTGTTTTTCTTTTCTTTTTTTCTAGATAGGATTTCTCTGTGTATCTCTGGCTATCCTAGAACTTGCTCTGTAGACCTGGCTGGCCTCGAACTCACAGAGAATCCTCCTGCCTCTGTCTTCAAGTGCTGGGATTAAAGATGTGCACCAACACCACCTGTTTGTTCTAATCTTAATCATCCATGTTAACTCTCACACCATATTAGTACACAGTGAATCTTAATCTCTCTCTCTCTCTCTCTCTCTCTCTCTCTCTCTCTCTCTCTCTGTGTGTGTGTGTGTGTGTGTGTGTGTGTATTTACAGAATGAATACAAGTTAAAGAGGCTACTATAGAGTTCCAGAGTTTCAGAATTGTGCTAATAGAAATGCAAATGGAGTCTATATTAATAAGACAAAGGAACTCAAACCAGCTCCCAGATGGAGTTGTTGCTGAGGCCATAGAGTCAGGGTTGAAATCTAAGATTTAATCAACTATACTAGACTGAGGAAGAATAGCAAATCTAGGTTCAAATGGGCCATCAGATGGATCAGTGAATAAGAAAAATCAAGTAGGCCTCATCCACAGCAGCAGATCAGTTGAATTGAAGTGGCAGGGACATTCATCCTTGGTGTGTGTTGGTCTCAGATGATGGGCTTTTGGACTTACGGCATAGCTGTGCTAGGCACTTACCACTTTACGGAATCCAGGTGAGGGAGCCATACACTTAATCTGGTGTGTTGCCTAAGTTCCCCCATCCCCTTTCTTTTAGGAGTTGTTTTGTTTTTAATTGTGTGTGTGTGTGTGTGTGTGTGTGTGTGTGTGTGTGTGTGTGTGTGTGTGTAGGTATGTGATTGTAGGTGCCCTTGAAATTCAGAAAACGGTTGGATCTCCTGCAGCTGGAGGTACATGCAGTTGACCTACCATGTGTGGTTCTGGGAACTGAGCTCAGAGCCACTGAGCAGTGTATGCCCTTATCTGCTGAACCATCTCTCCAGCTCCCAAACTTTTTTATACAATATGGAGTAATTTAGGCTGAAGATATAGCTGATCTCAACAGATTATCAACTGTTTTTACTGCTAATATTCAGTAAGGTGAAAACTGAGAAGTGACTTAAGAGATTTGGCAAAGTAGAGGTTACTGGTTATTAAAACTTTTATTAGAATGTTACAGGAAAAATATAATATGAAGAAAGAATATGTGATGAAGAGAAACAAAAGCTTTGGACAGGAGGAAGAGAGAACGGTGGTAACTAGACAAAAATATACAGTCTAAAGGGGGTGTTTTTAAAGATGGATAATGTTATAGATGTTTGTGGATCACAATAAAGAATGATTAGATCAAGAACAACTATGGATGCAGGAGAAAGGGGAGGGCTAATTGTAGGAGCTAAGTTGCTTAGCAGGTATGAGGATAGAATTCATTACATAATTGGAGGAGTTATTTTAGAAAATCTATGACCGTGGAGATGTTGGCTGTGTGTGGAGGGAGGAAAGATAATTAGAAATGAGGAAGTCTGGGAACCTAGAGGCTATCTGCTAGACAGATACCATAAATAGGTGGCATCTGTGCCCAAGTGAAAAGAATAGCAATGAGGAAAAAGATGGTTTAGAGAGTTAGCAAGGAGATCCTTGTGTGGTACTGTGTTATAGTAGTGTATGCTACAGAGACTGTGGGTTTTGTTTGGTTCCTTTGCTTGCTTGTTTTGAGGCAGGGTCTTATTATGTAGCCCAAGATGGCCTTGAACTTGACAGGTAGTAACCTTGAACTTACGATTCTGAGGAAGATTAAACTGAAAATTTCCTTTGCACCACAGTTTATTGCTAGATTGTTCAAATATTCAGCACTTAAGATTTAATTAAATGGGCTGGAGAGATGGCTCAGTGATTAAGATTACTGTCTGCTCTTCCAGAGGTCCTGGGTTCCATCCTCAGCACCCACATGTTGGCTCACAACTGTCTATAACTCGAGTGCTGTAGAATCTGATGCTCTTTTCTGGATTGCAGAAAAAATGTCCATATACATAAGAAAGATATAATTTAATATTCAGTTAATGAATTGATGAATCTACGCTCTAAATAGCAATGGGTACTTGTATGTCAGAAAGAGACTTTTTATTTTTTATTTTTTGGCAAGAGGTTCACAGTATCACGTAGTCTTTAAGATAAACAGATGAGATAGAAATCTTATCAATTCTCCAACTCTTAAGAGTTAGGAAGAGTGGACAAAATTGAAGGTATCATCTTGAGGACAAACCAACTGATTCCCTCTGAGAAAAGCAAACCAACTATGAACAATCTATAAGTTAAAACAGACAGCTCAACCAATTGAAATGTATAGGTGGTATTTGGGTCAAATTCTTAAAAAAAGAAAAAAGAAAGATTGTAATTAGGAAACCCTATGATTAGATATTTGATGATACTCATCGTTTTCTAAGTGTGTATGTGATGGTGATTTTGCATTCTGTTCATATGTATGCATATACACATGTGTATGTGTATATTTTAAGAAAGTATCCACTAGAAAATATTTAATCTGTTTATAGAGAAAAATGAAAGAAAATTCATTTTGATTTGGTGGTCAAAAGATATGCTCTATAAAGTTAGTAATCAGGGCATATTTATCCTATTTTCTAAACTGTTATGGAGATCATTGATTTTCCATGCATGAAAAAAGAAGAACACTGTCATCCCAATAAAATTTTCCCAACGACACAAGCATTTTTGGGAGAAGATATGTATGATATTTTGCAAGTACTAGATATTGTATAATTCCACAAGCTTTCTAGTTATATTAGCATCACAAACTATCTCTAGAAAACATCTGGTACCTGAAATTGAGCATTCACATGGACTGTAACTTGGCAATTCAACTCATCAGTATTTATCAAGAGAAAGATCTCACCATGTGCAAAAATGTTCAGCTAGCACGTAGTAGCATAATTGTAGAAACAAGCTCAGTGCACTTCTGTGGTAGAGAGTTGAGTACATAGGCTCTGGTAGTAGAAGGGTAAGTCAATAAATACAGTAGTCAAATCATATAGCTGTAGCACACAGCAATATCAACTGCTTCTCAAAGAAGTTCTCCAGTATTACATGATATATGCCATTTTAAATCTAAAACCATTAAGACAGGTCTACGGATATTAAATAGAAGCTTAAAAGAAGCATATAAACTTGTATGTTTATATTTTGTTATATCAAAATAAAACTAAGATGAAAGCAAGAGAAGGCTGCACAGAGCTTCAGGACAGTGGCTTTCTTGGGGGAGAGTTGGGGGAGGCAGGGGAAGACAGCTTTCTGTGTGGTTACATGAGAGGGATTGGCAAGGCCTGCCTTACTGTCTGGGTGATATTGGGATATTATTAAAATAGCAATCAACTAAAGAAAGACCATCCATAGAGGAAATGAGTGTCAGCAGTCCAGGGTAATTACTATATTTTTATACAACTGTGTTAAAATTAAAGAAAATCTTACTCTATATACTTGACAATATAGATAGTATTTTAAGATCTTAATAGTTATGACTACTGAACAGGGATATGCATTAATTTTTTTAGTCACTTCAGAAAGATTACTTTTTTCCTTGAGTCATATATGTTACTTTGTAAGTTTATTGCATAAAAATGCATATACTCTTACCAGCTTGACATTGCTTAGTGATTGTCTGGATAATTGCTTTTTTTCTTAATTAAAAATGTCCCTGAAAAATTTCCTAAAGCACATTATTTTTCATTTCATTATGTTTCTTGAAGTATTTTCATATAATTATCATAAGTTACCTTTTAATAATCCAGGAATTTCCCTTTCTTACCAACTCCCTAATATGAAGCTGATTTCCTAGGACTCTAATTTTCCAAAAAATTGTTTCCCTTTGTTTTACTGGTTGATATTTTGCCATTTTTTAAAAACTTCAGATTGTTCTGATATTGATCCAAGCTATTTATATTTTTAAAGTAATGTATGCATTAATTTACATAGTTTGTTGTAAATAATTTTCCAGATGCAAACTCATTGATCAAATTACCATCATTATGAAACATGTAATTACAAACTGAGAGGTATGTGTTGTAAAGCCAATGTAAATATGTCTGTGCAAGCAAATTGCCTCGTTTACACTCGGAAGGTGGCCTGTAAGCTAAATTCTAAAGGATGACTAAAAGGGAGGTGCTAAAGGATGTACCTCAAAAAGAGTTACCCTGTCAGTAGAAATAGCCTGTATAAAGAAGCTGCAGCAGGGGAAAGCAAAGCATAATTAATAAAAAGTAGTGGGGCTGCCATTTTGGGAATTGTTATTTGACAAATAACAGAGGTAATGGGGCCTGATTAATTTGGAACCTTAAGAGAGATAGAAAACTTCTGGCAGGGGTTGGAGAGATGGCACAGTGGTTAAGAGCACTGAATGCTCTTCCAGATGACCTGGGCTCTCTTCCCAGCACTCACATGGCAGCTCACAACTGTCTGTAACTCCAGTTCCATGGCAAAACACCAATGCACATAAAATTTTTTTTAATCTTTTCTTTTCTCTTTTTATTATTATTATTAATTCAAGTTAGGGAACAGGCTTGTTTCACATGTAATTCCCCTCTCCCTCTCCCTCCCCTCACCCCCATTCCATCTCCCCCATCTCCAACCTACCCCCACCCCATCCACCCACCACTCCCAAGGCAGGGTAGGGCCCCTAACAGGGGCTCCACAAAGTCCACCAAATCTTCCTGTGCTGGGCCTAGGCCCCTCCCCATGTGTCTAGAGACAGAGCACATCCCTTCAAGTGGGATGGGCTCTCAAAGTCCCCCCCACACACCAGGGCAAAACGCCAGTCCAGCTCCGGAGGCTCCCAGGAGTACAGGGGCCTCCCCATTGACATCCATGATCAGGGGGCTGGATCAGTCCTGTACTGGCCTCCCAAAGAGCGTCTGGGGTCGATATGCTTTCCCTTTTTCAGGCCAACTGTTTCTGTGGGTTTCTCCAACCTGGGACAGACCCTTTCATTCTTCATTCCTCCCTCTCTTCAACTAGGTTCCAGATTTCAGCTCAGTGTATTTCTGTGGATGTCTGTCTCTGCTTCCATCAGCCACTGGATGAGGACTCTGGTCTGTGATGAGTCGGCGGAAAGCTAATCTTTTAAAAAAACAAAACCAACAAATAAACAAAAACCTTCTGGCCCCAAAGTTCAGATATGTGTTTAAAGATAATCTTTATTCAATGTCTAACTACAGTTAGACTGCAAGTTCTCCCAATAGATAATCCAACTTTTAGTCTCACACAAGAGCAATACAAGGAGGTATTCCATAAGTACTAAGATTTCTTATTTGATTGTTTATGCCTGGCACTTAGTGAGTGCTCAGTCATGGTAGCTGCAGTTTTTGTTGCTATAATTTGGCCTTTGATGTGTGATAGCATATGCTGTGGAATTAGAGGCTTCAAGAGATAATTCAGCCCAGCAGTATCCTATGAAGACGTGATATATTTCAAAGAATCAGCAGCTACCATTATCTGAGTTTCATCATTTCATTCATGTCTTATTCAGAATGGATAATCACAAATGTGTTTGGTAACAATAAATCAGATCAGAAAAATGAGTTGATAACAATAGATGCTTCCACCTACTCTATTCAATTTGCTTGATCACTTTGATGCCTATCAAAATAGCCTTCATCAAACCATTTCTTTCAGAGTGTGTAAATAAAATTACCTTCCCACAGTTCATGTGAAATAGTCTCAACTTTATTTCTGTTATTGTCATTTGATTTACATAAAATGGGATACCCTGCCATTTGTGTCTTTGAAGACTAAAGTTACCATTAGAAGTATTTTTCCAGGCCAGGTATGGTGTTATACACCTGTAATTCCAGAATGTGGGAGCCAAGGTGGGAAATTATGAGTTTGAGGAAAGCCTGGATTCTATATGATGAACATCTATCTCAAGGGAAAGAAAAACCTAAAAAAGAAATACTTCTACAGACAATTTTTTATGTGTTTAATTTATACACGGTGTGTTTTAGTATAGTTTGTGAGGATTTCAAAGATAGAAGAAATCTGAAAAACAGGAATCTGAAGGGAAGTCTGAGTCTCAGGAAGTTTTGAAATGTTCTTCCATGTATATGACACTTGGATTAGGTTGCTAACCTTGTAAATCTGTTGCCCTCCTACAGTATTATACAATATTGGAATATGAAATCGTAGCAAGACTAGCAGATGAGGTTGATTATTGTGGAAGCACCATTTTGTATTAACCCCCTTTTTTATTTATGAAAAAGATACCAGGTGATCAGCACTCCAACAGACTTTTTCATGGTAATGGAATATGTGTCTGGAGGCGAATTATTCGACTACATCTGTAAACATGGGCGGGTGAGTGACATACTATCTAGTAACAACCCCCACCCCCAAACTAAGAACTCGGGAAACATTGGAAGTGGCCAACCACAAAGATATTTTCAGTGCTTTAAATTGTTTCTGTAATAATGTCAACTACACACACAGGGCATATTTTCTTTCTTCAGAATCATGCCTTTTGGGATATAGATTTGGAAACTGTATCCCACTTAATGGCCAAAAAATTCTTGTGCTTTTCACAGTCTGTTCTGTATAAAATTGTGTTGAAGCTTCAGTTATTTTCTTTTCTTAGCATTTTCATATGAATTCTGTTTTAGTTGGTCTTAATGATTCCTTAAGACATTGTGCATACTTAATATTTGCTGAGAATTAAACATTGTCATTCAGCAAAGCAAAACCGATCGAATAATATTTTGAGGTCTGACAAAATTTTGGCTGGTTTGCTTTGTCTGGCTTTTGAATTTCTAATTAGCCAATCCTAAATTAGCCTGCTAAGTTATATTTAGACTGGTTATGAAACTGAAATACATAATAAATAGATGTTCTAGATAGTCTTGATGCAGTTTCTTTCTTTTTTTTTTTTTGCATAATAGGTTGAAGAGGTGGAGGCGCGGCGGCTCTTTCAGCAGATTCTGTCTGCTGTGGATTACTGTCACAGGCATATGGTTGTCCACCGGGACCTGAAACCAGAGAACGTACTGCTGGATGCTCAGATGAATGCTAAGATAGCTGACTTTGGTATGCTACTCCACAGTTGCTCAGAGCTGGGTAGTACCTTTCAAATGGTCCAGTAACTACTCTTATAGCACTAAGAACTTTCCATTCCACCCACACGAATCCTGTAACATGAAAAGGATTGATTATTCTGTTTATTTAAATCCACATAAAAACTGCTGAGGTTTCTAGAATATGTTATGAGGCCATGTCAAGACAGATTCACTCAATATTCCTTTCCTCCTAAGGAAATGATAGCTGGTTTGCTTTTTGGGTTTTTGTTTGTTTGTTTGTTTGTCTTTTTGAGGGGATAAACTGGGGTGAGAAAGGACTCCCAAACTCCTTTGAAAATTTTGTTGATACATTGGATGCTTTTCTTGATAAATGAACATAAACAAGTGTGTGAAAATTTGTACTCAGCTATAAAATCTTTGTTCTCTCTCAGAACCAATGACGGAAAGGCCTCTAAGTCTAATAACTTATAAGAGAACAGGACTTTGGTCCTGGGTAAAAGACAATGTACGATTTTATACTCCATGCACTAAACAGACCCAGAAAGGTTTCAACAGCGGATGTTTGAGGAAAAGATTATGATGTGACCCTAGGAAGAGAGAGATGGAAGGTGCAAAGTCAGTGTTGCAGTTTACAGGTTGTTTGTTTGTTTTGTACCTGCCTTTAAACTAGCTTCACTCATTCCATTTACTCTTCTAGTAAGTGGTTCAGTTGGAGTTTGATTCAGTAGATTATGTCTGCTATGTTGATCAGCACTCTAGATTATAAACCTTTCCCAGGAAGTTGAAGCAGGAGGTCCTGCTGCCTGCCTGTGCTCAGCCCCAACTGAACAGCAGTGATATGCTTTCCTTGATGGACATAAACAAGTCTCACTCCAGGAAAGCAACCTGCTTAATAACTGGAGCTGTTCTGCTGCCTAATTACAATTAAAAAATATAGAAGATTCACTGTGTCACCGTGACTGGTCTGGAGCTCACTCTGTAGACCAGGCTGGCCTCAAACTCACAGAGATCTACTTGCCTCTGCCTCCTGAGTGCTGGCATTAAAGATGTAGTGCCCAATTACAACCTTTTAAGAAAGCCTTAAAAACATTGTTTTTTGTTTGTTTTAATTAGCAGCCTTTTAATTTCTTCATATACAGAAGTATATAATACTTGGTGCTTATATTTTGAAAACAGAAATATAATCTCAAATGACTTTATTTTTTTTGGTGAGGAGTCAAAATTTTCATGTAGTAAGGTTCCCTCCACTTACAGATGCTCTTTTGCTTTCTGTGTAACGATTTAAGTTTCCTAAAATAATCTCTTTCTGGTCTTACAGTGCTGTTACTTTAAAAATTTGTGTGTGTGTGTGTGCGCGCGCGTGTATGCACATACGGGGATGTGTTCGAGTGTGGTAGATGACAAGAGTCAGGAGTCAGTTGTCTCCTGTCTCCTTGTGTGATTCAGGAATTGAACGCAGGTTATCAACTTTGCTTAAGCATCTTGGCCCACTGAGCTATCTTGTCACCATTACCCTTTAAAATGAAGAATATGATTTCTGAAGCATGAAAGAGTTGAGAGCTTTCATCATAGTTTTACCTGTATTTTCAGTATCCCAGCATCTGATAAATTGCTTTTGTTTTTTCAGGATTATCTAATATGATGTCAGATGGTGAATTTCTACGAACAAGCTGTGGTTCGCCAAATTATGCAGCACCCGAGGTCATCTCAGGAAGGTAATAGTTTATTAGTGATAGGTGAGCTTTTGTGACTATTCTAATAATGTATAATTTTATTTTCTTTGGAAGAAGACTTTTAACATAGTATAGAAACAAATTATTCATTTATTTTTTCTTATTATAGTCAGAATAATAAATTTTTTAAAAACTCCATGTAAGCATTGCAATGTGTTTATGCATTTTCTTCATTGGCAATGACTGACAGATCTGATGCAGTATCTATATTCTATTGTAGAATATGTCAAGCAGCAATAAGGATTTGTTAAAATTGAAGCTGGTTTCTTTACTTAACAGACATAGTTATTAATTGTATTTTTACACATTTCAGAGTCTGAAGGCAGTCATTTTGTATTTTGGTATTGGAAGAATGAAATTTGGGTGACTATGGTTTCACATGATTAAACTAGACAAGTGACTTTCAAGTTCCTCATGTATAATTAGCTCATTAGTACATTATAAAATACATAGGGAGGCTGCAGAGATGAAGTCAAGTCATTCCACAGTATCTAGTGTCTGATTTTAAAAGTTAGCAGAAATGGGGCTCTTAGTTCATTTGGGCTGGAGAGCAGCATACACCACACCTTATCAACAACAGTGGTCTATCATCCCGTAACTGTGGGGCTCCACAAAGACCAGGTGTGTGGAGAGCCTATTCCTCACAGTCTACTGTCCTCTAACTTGAAGCATGTGTGGTCAGAGGGAATGGGATCTCTCAGGGGTAGTCTTTTATTAGGTACTAACCTTCTTTATGAGAGTTCCACCTCAGGGCCAGATCTCCTTAAAACCTTTACTTAATTTCAGCTGATGAGTTTTGGGTGATACAGCCAATGATGTACAACGGGGGCACCACTCTACTGAAGCAGATTGTGTTCTTTCCATGGGAACTGAAGACATTTGTGACCTCAGACCAAAGTTTGATTTTTGGTAATGTGTTGCTGGGGAATGGTAGTATAGTAGAAAGGCAAGACAGAAACAATAAGAGGTATGTGGTGCAGACATAGGTTATCTAGAGCCAAATTGTCTTAGTACACTAAGTTAGCAAATGATTTTGAAAGAGTAGTAGGAACTCCGTTATACAGGGCTGGACAGATGGCCTAGGGCTTAAGAGCACTTGCTGCTCTTCAGAGGATGCATGTTGGAATTTGAGGACTCACATTAGGGCTCACAGCTGCCTGGAACTCCTATCCCAGGGAATCGGATGCCCCCTTCTGGCATCTGTAAGTATCAGACACACAAGTACTACACAGACACATGCAGTCAAAACACTCATGCACATAATAAAATTTAAAGATAAATAATTTTTAAGAAAAGTTAATGTTATACAAGTTAAACATTGTCAATATTGAACCAGTTAAGTATTTCAATGTTGCAAATTTTGTTTAAAGTGTAGACTAGGAGCAAATGTTTTGTTATATATGCATTTTCTTTCTTGAAATAGTTCCTATTTATAATTGTATGTTTTTTCTAATTTGTGGTTATCTATTTTGATGTTTCCTTAAAGAAATAAAAGAGAAAATGTAATTTTCTGTTGTTGTTGATAGTTGGTTTGTTTTTGAGACAGAGTCTTACCCAGAATGGATTGGAACTCTCTAGACCAGGCTGACCTTGAACTCACAGTGATCTGCCTGCCTCTGCCTCCCAAGTGCTGGGATTAAAGGCATGTGCCATCATGCCTGGCCTGAAAAATATAATAAATTTTAATTAGCACTTATAAATAATTTTTAACAAATAAAAATAACAGTCTTCTAGCATTTGTGCTACTAATTAGGCTGGTTATTTTCTATGAAGAGTAATTATTGATGTTTGAGAGTTGCTATGTATTTCATTGATGACATTAAATAGCAATATATACCAAGTTGGTTTTGCATTTATCATGTATAGAAGCAGGACACTAACACTCAGGCTTTCCTTTCTCAGGCTATATGCGGGTCCCGAGGTTGATATCTGGAGCTGTGGTGTTATCCTGTATGCCCTTCTCTGTGGCACCCTCCCCTTTGATGATGAGCACGTGCCTACACTTTTTAAGAAGATCCGAGGGGGTGTGTTTTATATCCCAGAGTATCTCAACCGTTCTGTTGCCACTCTACTGATGCACATGCTGCAGGTGGACCCCTTGAAGCGGGCAACTATCAAAGACATCCGGTGATTATATTTTTTTTGCTATTTTGTACATTTTTCTCATTGTAGTAATAGTGATACTAGAATATTTGCTTCATCTATGCCTTGTGACACTTTATTTTATGAGAATTTTAAGGCCAAGTGTGTGGTATGTGTGTATAATCCCAGCATCTACCCAGGAGGATGAGACAAAAGGATCTCAAGTTCAAGGCCAGCATGGGCTACACTGTGAGACCCTGCATCAACGACAAGAAGTTTTAATACTTGAATGTCTTATGCAAACCTGATTATGTCACTTATCCTTCAAATACTTTACATTGCTTTTATGCTTATTAGCATAAGCAGCAAAGCATCTGAGGCCCCGTATGGGAAGGATGCAGAGTCTCATTTCTTGGCCTTCTCTACTACATCCTTCACATTAGACTTTAGGACCTGTGTCCTGCATTGAATTGTTCTGTATCCTGGTTCTTTTCGGCATCTTCTGACCTGTAGCATTCCAGTTATCTTTCATGTTCTACTCACACGCCACCAGCTGTGAGATCATGTCTGGTCCCCTCACTCTGTGTAGGAGCTTCTGATTGTTCAGCACATGCTTTGTTACTTGGTTCTCATACTGTGTTGTTCTTTCTCAGAGTATCTCTTCACTTGTCACTACCAGGGTACAGATTGTCTTAGGAACCATTCTTTCTATTCACCTGCTACTTTACTACTGTTACTGAAATGGAAGTTTAGAAGGAATCTGAAGAGATTTCAAATATGAAAAATTGGAGAACTTTGTGTTTTATATATGGTTGATAAAGTAAAGCATTGCCCTTCTTTTCCTACCACCATTTTAGAGCTGGCTTATCTTTTTTATGTATAGTACCTAATGCAGTCCAAATGGCTATATAAATGCAGTATTGAGGAAATAAACACGAAACATATTCAGATGCATACACCCCCCCCCCCACTTTTCCCACATTCCCCTTGCCTTCCATTTTGTACTGTACTCTTCTTCTCCCCGTATTTCCCCCTGCTTCTTTTATGTTTCATGTGTTTGGTTTCCATTCCTACCTTTCTCTATTAAAACCTTACATTTCCTCCTGTCTCATGGGCCCTTTCTAGTTTCCTGGCCTCTAAACACACTATCATTTAGAACAAGCTAGATTGTTAGTAGGGGAGAACATGGGGCATTTGTCTTTCCAAGCTTCACTTAATTGTTACCTTACTTAGTATTTTTAAGAAAATAAGTTTTGTTTGTTTTTCTTTTTTGATCCAGTAGCCACTAGTGGATAGACTGGAGAATCCCTTTATTGTTGAGGAACTAAGTAGAATACTAGCAGAAATGACGTAATGCTTCCTCCTGTTACCTATGCTTTCACAGGCGTGATGTAATGCTTCTACATGTTACATATGTTTTTAGATGAATTATGTAATGCCTTCTACATGTTATGTATGTTTTTACAGGAATGATATAAGGCCTTCTACATGCTATGTATGTTTTTAGAGGGTTCCAAAGGATGTTTAGAAGCACATTCTCTTGACATCTTTCAGACGCTTTCCCCTTTTCCCTAAAGCCAGAATAAGTGTTTTAATATGTGTATCCTGTGGAACATTCAGAGGGTGGCTGAGGAAGTGGTTTCTGCTGGCTGCTGTAGGGCCCTTGTAAGCAAGGACTGGCTTCTTTTCACATTTAGGCATCACTTTCCTGCTTGCTGTGACTAAATACCTGGCAAGGAGGAACTTAAGGGAGGAAGGATTTAATTTGCTTCAGTGCTTGGGGAGATGTAGTCCATTATGGTGGGGAAGGCATGGCTGCAGGAGTCTGAGGTGGCTGGTCACACTGTGTCTGCAGTCAGGAAGCAGAGTGGATAGAAATGTGCTGGTCTACAAGCTCCCCACCCCCACCCCTGTGACCCTCTTTGTTAAGTGAAGCTCTACCTCCTAACAGACTCCATAGCCTTCATAAGCAGCAGCACTAGCTAGGAGCCCTATGTCCTACTAGAGCATTTGTGGGGGGTATTCCATGCTCAAACCACAGTGTCGTTTTCTTTCCCTGGCCCGTTCCAGTGTTCCAGGCCTCATTCATAAGAATGTACAGCTGTAAAATTGCTGCCAGATTTAGTTATGGAAATGAACCAACAGGGGGAATAAAGCCCCTCTGTTCACAATTCTTTAGAATAAATAGTTCTTCTAACTGGGTTTTCCCCAAAAGAAAAATTAAACATGCTAATATAGTTGTACTTGCTTATATAAGCACTTATACATTTAGAATAGTAAAAGAATTAATTCTGTTATTTCAAATTAATTGTTCATATATTTATGGACTTTAGAAGAAAAATGTAAATAAATCTTTTAAAATGAGTTAATTGACCCATAGGAAGTACTATAAAATAGTGATATTCTGGGCTGGTGAGATGGTTTAACCATTACAGGCTAAGGCTCACAACAAAAGGATAAAATAATGGCAACATTTCTATAATTAAAGTGATAACTTGGATTTATAGTTCTCACTATTTTGTTTTATTTTTCAATTACATAGTATGTGAAATTTATTTGAAATTTAAACATTTGTGACTTTACCACTAAAAGTACATGTTTATATTCATTGGAAATTTACATACTTATTTAAAAATAAAATTTTCTTTAACTTAAATTAGAAACAACCTTCCTTTACATGTCAACCCTAGTTCCCTCTCCCTCCCCTCCTCCCCTGCCCCCCACTAATACCCTACCTATCCCATACCCTTTCTACTCCCCAAGGAGAGCAGACCTTCCATGGGGGATCTTCAAAGTTTTTCATATCATTTGGTTCAGGGCCTAGGCCCTCACCCATGTGTCTAGGCTAAGAGATTATCCCTCTATGTGGAATGGGCTCCCAAAGTCCATTCTTTTGCTAGGGATAAATACTGATCTACTACCAGAGGCCCCATAGATTTCTGAGTCCTCCTCACTGACACCCACATTCAGGGGGGGTCTGGATCAGTCCTATGCTGCTTTCCCAGCTATCAGTCTGGGGTCCATGAGTTTCCCCCTTGTTCAAGTCAGCTGTTTCTGTATGTTTCTCCAGCCTGGTCTTGACCCCTTTACTCATCACTCCTCCCTCTCTACAACTGGATTCCAGAGTTCAGCTCAGTGTGTTTAAACTGTGGGTGTCTCCTTCTGCTTCCATTAGCTACTGGATAAAGGCTCTAAGATGGCATATAAGATAGTTATCAATCTCATTGTTGGAGAAGGGCATTTAAGGTAGCCTCTTGACTGTTGCTTAGATTGTTAGTTGGGGTCAATCTTGTAGGTCTCTGGACATTTCCCTAGTGCCAGATTTCTCTTTGAACCTATAATGGCTCCCTTTATTTTGGAGAAGTCAGGTATAATTCTGATAGGTTTGCCTTTATATGATTTCTCCATGGAAACTCTGAAAGCCAGAAGGTGCTGCATAGATATTCTACCAACACTAAGAGACCACGGATGCCAGCCCAGACTCCTATACCCAGCAATGCTTTCAATCACTATAAATGGAGAAAACAAGGTATTCCATGACAAAACCAGATTTAAACAATACATATCTACTAATCCAGCCCTGTAGAAAGTTCTGGAAGGAAAACTCCAACCCAAGGAAGTTAACTACAACCAGAAAAACATAGGCAATAGATAATCCCACTTTACCAACAGCCAAAAGAAAAAACGGATGGAAATCCACACACAATTCCAACACCACCAACAAATCCAAAATAAACAAGAATGAACAATCAATGGTCCTTAATTTCCCTCAATATCAATGGTCTTAACTTGCCTATAAAAAGCCATAGGCTAACAGAATGGATACGAAGACAGAATCCATCCTTATGCTGCGTAAAAGAAACACACACACCTCAACTTCAAAGACAGACAATACCTCAGAGTTAAGGGTTGGGAAAAGATTTTCCAATCAAATGTATTCAAGAAATGTGTGGGGGTAGCAATCCTAGTATCTAACAAATTAGACTTTAAACTAAAATCAATCCAAAGAGATGAAGGAGGTCATTTCCTACTCATCACAGGAGAAATTCATCAAAATGAAGTCTTAATTCTGAACATCTATGACCCCAACACAAAGGCATTCACATTAGTAAAAGAAACATTACTAATACTCAAATCACACATAAAACCTCACACACTTATAGTGGGAGACTTCAACACCCCACTGTTACCACTAGACAGGACCACCACAGAAACATAACAAAGAAACGAAGGAACTAATTGAAGTCATAACCCAACTGGGTTTAACAGACATCTATAGAACATTCCATCCAAACAAAAAAGAATATACCTTTTTCTCAGTGCCACATGAAACCTTCTCTAAAATTGACCATATACTTGACAACATAACAAACCTCAACAGGTACAAAAAAATTGGAATAACCCCCTATGTCTTATCAGACCACCATGCTTTAAATTTAAAATTCAAAAACAACACAAATTGCATAAAACCTACAAAACCATGGAAATTGAATAGTGTGCAATTGCACACCATTCCTGGGTCAAGGAAGAAATAAAAAAAGAAATTAAAGACTTTCTAGAATTCAATGAGAAAGAAGACATAACATACCCAAATTTATGAGACACTTTGAAATCAGTGCTAAGAGGAAAGTTCATAGCACTAAGTGCTCACATGAAGAAACTGGAGAATAATCACACTAGAGAATTAACAGCACAACTGAAAGCTCTAGAACAAAAAGAAGCAAACTCACCCGGGAGGAGTAGATGCCAGGAAATAATCAAATTGAGGGCTAAAATCAATAAAGTAGAAACTAGGAACACAATACAAAGAATGTAGTGGAGAGTTGGTCCTTCGAGAAAATCAACAAGATAGACAAACCTTTATCCAAATTTACCAAAGGGCAGAGAGTAAACATGCAAATTAACAGAAATCAGAAATGAAAAGTGGGACATAACAACAGACACTGAGGAAATCCAGAGAACTATTTTAAGTTTATGCTCAATATTTCAATATGAGAATTCTTAATTTGATAAAGTTTACTTCAATAGGCATAAATATTAAAATTCACAGTTGATAAACATCAATCATAATGCTATACATTTAACCTATTTTACTATAATGACTTTTTCATAAGTGGATGTTACAATTCTAATTTTTTTGATTTCCATTCCATATTCCACATATGGTATATTTTAGAATGAAATAGTGCCTAATTTAAAGTAATTTATATTTAGATAGAAGCAAACAGATATATAAGCCATGACATAACCTAAGTTTCAGTTTTATTGTTATAAAATGAGAATTGTACATTTTTTAGCAAGATCTAATTGCAGAACTCCATACCTGTTAGTTGTTCTGAGTTTCTTTGTGTCTCCTGTGTTTTGCAGCCAATAATCTACTTTCTGTCTTTGCTGAACATTTTATATAGCACATGATCTTTTATCTCTAGTGTCTTTGATTTAGCATAATGCTTTCAATATACTTGCATGTGTAGTATTTACTAGTAATTTATTGTTTTTATTTATTTACCTTTCTCTCTCTCTTTTTTTTTAAAAATGATTTCTTTATTTTCATTTTATGTACATTGGTATTTTGCCTGCATGTATGACTGTGTGATGGTGGGTGATCTCCTGCAACTGAAGTTACAGTTGTGATCTCCCATGTGGGTGCTGAGAATTGAACCTTGGTCCTCAGAAAGAGTAGCCCGTATTCTTAACTGCTGAGCCATTTCTCTAGTCCTTTTCTTTAGATTTTTAAATTTCACATGGCTCAATCTGTGATTACTCTTCCCTTTTCTCCCTTCAAACCCTCCCAGATAATCCTCCCAGCTCTCCTTCAAATCATGGTCTCTGTTTCACTAATTGTTATTGCAGATGTATATGTATACACACATGTGGTTTTAAGTGTCAACTATTCAGTCCGTATAATGATACTTTTATGTATGTTTTCAGTGATGGCTCTTTGGCATTGTACCACCAGTTGGTGTGTTCATCCTTGGGGTGGACCACCTCTTCAGTGCTCAACTTTCCTTTGTTACCAGAGGAAAAGTTCTTTTGTATGATTGAGACCTATGGGCTTTTCCCTGTAACTTGGGCATGCCCATTGATGTTGTCCTTGTTCAACTCATGTTTAGGCAGCCATGTTGGTGAGATTGAGACTTTATGGGTTTAGCTTCTCATTACTAGAAAGCATGGTCTCACAGCAAACTCCCTGATCTGTTTCTTACAATCTGCATGTATAGTTTTAATATTCCATTGTTTTTAGCTTTGAAAACACTCCGTCATGGAGATATACTATAGTTTTGTTTATTCTTCCCTTGATGACATTGGGGTATTTCTGTCTTGTGACTTTGGTAAGTAATTTTGTTATGAACATTTACTTTTATATTTAATAGTCATGTTTTCATTTCTCGTGTATGTACCTAGAGTTTATAATTGTCATATAGTGTTGGTTGTTGATATTCCTATTTGCTTAGTGATTTGTTTTAACTAATTCATTAAAGTCTATACACTTGTGATGTATTACAATTAACGATCTCCTCAACTAGCTAAGTGATGAGCTGCAGAAACAGAATTTTTATTTATTAGTTCAAATTAGGAACAAGCTTGCATTACATGTCAATCCCTTCTCCCTCCCCTTCCCCCAATCCCCCACCAGCCCCCCTCTGCTCCCCAGGGAGGGTAGGGCCCTCCATGGGGGCTCCCCCAAAGTCCACCACATCATCCTGGGCTGGGCCTAGGCCCTCCCCCATGTGTCCAGGCTGAGAGAGCATCCCTACATGTGGGATTGACTCTCAAAGTCCCTTCTTACACCAGGGAAAAATACTGAGGGGCCCCATGGAGTGCCGAGGCCTCCTCATTGACTTCCATGTTCAGGGGTCTGGACCAGTCCCATGCTGGCCTCCTAGACAGTAATCTGGGGTCCATATGCTCCCCCTTGTTCAGGCCAGCTGTTTCTAAGGAGAAACAGATTTTTTAAAAGATGCCATGACTTAATAAGTCCTCCAGCCTTTGAATGTGGTTCTGTGTTTGTTATCTCCACTTCTCTAATAGGCAGTTGATAACCCTGCCTTTGCTTTCATTTCCTTCTTGTGCAGAGCCTCAAAGCCACCCAGTGATGACAAATTAGGGTCTTTTCAGTTTTTTCCTGGGCACATATCTGGCCTTTGTGAGTCTCAGGAATAAGGGAAAACTTCTCAGACCTTTTGCACTCTTTATTTTCTTACCTAACTTTATAGGTGAGGTTCTTGTTACACAGCTCTCGTTACTGCTTCACACACCTGGAATATTAAACAGTGGCCACTGGTTTTGTTTGTTTGTTTTTTAAACAAATAGTCTGGTGGCTTTCAGTAAGTGAGCTGTAAGTCACATCAGAGATAAAGTTGTGCGTGGAAATATGCAGGGAATTGCTCGATGTCTTAGGCTTTCTATTGCAGCACTATTGTGTCCAAAATCAACTTGGGGAGGAAAGGACTAATTTCATTCTATACTTCCAGGTGACTGTCCATTACTGAGGGAAATCAGAGAAGGAACTCAAGTAAGGCAGGAGGCTTCGAGGAGTGCTCCTTACTGGCTTGCCTCTCATGACTTACTCAGCCTGCTTTCTTTTTGTTTTTGTTTTTCTTTCTTTATAATAATTTAATTTTTTTTTTTAGTTTTTTTTAGTCTCCTCCTCCTCCTCCTCCTCCTTCTTCTTCTTTTTTTTTTTTTTGGTTTTTCAAGACAGGGTTTCTCTGTGGCTTTGGAGGCTGTCCTGGAACTAGCTCTTGTAGACCAGGCTGGTCTTGAACTCACAGAGTACTGGAGTACTGGGATTAAGGGTGTGTGCCACCACCGCCCAACTCAGCCTGATTTCTTATACAATTTAGGACCACCTGCCCAGTGTGGTACCACTCACAATGGGCTGGGCCCTCCCACATCAGTCATTAGTCCAGAAAATGCCCACAGACTTGCCTGTAGACCAGTCTTATGTATACATTTTCTCAAATGGCATTCGCTCTTCTCAGATATGTCTAAATTTGTGACGAAAAACAACCAGCACACTAGATGTCAAAGAGTGGTTGTTTTCGTGGGTTGGAACTTGTAGGGAGCTCCAGTACTCTGTTTCTCCATCCTTGTTACTGCAGTGATTTTTCTCAGTCGTGTGATTGTGAGGCTCATAAATTTTAAGGCTTCTGGGAAGCTGATAAAATAGAGCTGCTTAAAAATGCCAGCTTAAAAACCCAAGCCTCACTTTTCTACTGAAGGTCAGTCAGCATTTAAACAAAATTCCCCAGATTATTACAGACTTTTGGGAAACTTCTGTAGTTATAAAAAGTTATTTTGAACATTTTTGCTACAACTCTCCACAATACCTGATTTCTTTTACCACTCCATCCTGTGTCCCAGGGTGATATTGGACCACAGCAGTTCTTGTAACATGACAAAACCCTTTGTTGTCTCAAGACTTAACAGATATTGTTTCTTTTGCTGCAGCATCTTTTTCTACATATTGTTTAGCTGACTTCTGAGTGTTCTGGTGTGTGCTTAAATGTTAACTTGAGTGGCTTCCCTCCTCGGCCTCCCATTCTGAACCATAGGCTCTTGTTTATTGTTTTCTACTCCCAGGTTTTATCAGAATATTTGTGTATTTGTAGTCATTTATATTTTAAAACCTGTTTATATCCACCTGGTATATAATCTCTGAGGACTATTTGATAGTAGTCAGAACATCAGACACAAAGGTCCAGAAAGTTAGAGGAAATGAGATTAGGAGAGCAGTCTGCAAAAAGTTTAGTTTTAGTATCTTTTTATACTCTTGTTGTTGAGGACCTAAATTATTTTTAGTGAATGATATACCAATAGTTAGCATATAATAATTAAATTTAGAATTGAATTTACTTAAAAATATGTTCATTTAAATGTTTTAATCAAACAAATAACCTAAGAATTTGACCTAAGAGACTTGAACTTCCTAGGCAAATACTCTACCACTGACTTACATCTCTGGTCCCCTCCCCTATCTCCTTTTACATTTTATTTGATATAAGGTCTCACTAAATTAGACAGGATGGTTTGTAATTTTTTTTGTAGCGGAATCAAGCCTTGAACTTGAGATTCTCCTGAATCAGCCTTCTGAATTACTAGGATAATAAGTGTACACCACCAAGCCTTATAGTAATCTCTATTATGAAAGTGTTCCCAAAACATTGTAAAAAGCATCATCTTACACTTTTATGAATGTCCTCAGTGTCTAGTTTAATCAAACACAGGCTAGAATCTCAGTGTACTTCTTCATTTAATCTTGAACCTTTATTTATTTGTTTGTTTGTTTTTTAAGATAGGGTTTCTCTGAGTAACAGCCCTGGCAGGCCTGGAACTCACTTTGTAGACCAGACTGGCCTCAAACTCACAGAGATCCACCTGCCTATGCCTCCCAAGTGCTGGGATTAAAGGCATACACCACCACCACACAGCTAATCTTACAATATTTTACATTAGTTGAAGTTCCTGAGGAAAATCTGAACTCTGGTAAGTGGCTGAAAAATAAAGGATTTTTTAATAGCCACTCAGATAATAGTGATATTCTTTGATACTAAAACAAAGCTTTACGTACTAGCTTATAGTTTGCAATATCAAATGAGAAAAAATTAATTAACTTTTGTATTTTGCCACACTATAATAATATATTTTAAATTTTAAGGGACTCTCTTATGCATGTGTAATTCTGTCACACCATTGGGAAATCTTGCATTATTGAAATATACAAATTTCCCAAATTTCATTTTATGCTATCAAAAATCATATTCATTATTATCAATACTAGCTTCACCAGAACATCTTCAGGTCTTGAGAAACCATCAAACCCCAGGGAACAGGTACCAATTACTATCCACCATCTGAAATTTTTCTTGGGAACTTAGATTCTACCATTGACCACAAATATTGTTAGTTGTTTTCCTTGAAGTTATAGACCCACTTAGTTCATTTTCAAGGAAATCTCTCAAGTCTGAATATATTTTTTTTAAGGATAGAAATTAGTTAACTGGCCCCAGGGTCACATAGCCAATAGCAGCAGAACTGGAATTAGAGAGCAGTATTTTAGAGTCTTTATGTTGTATTGCCCCATGTCTAAATTATTTGGGACTGACTAAAGCATGTTCTTATAATAGTGTGTATGGTGTTTTTCCTAGAGAACATGAATGGTTTAAACAGGATTTGCCCAGTTATCTATTTCCTGAAGACCCCTCCTATGATGCTAACGTCATTGATGATGAGGCTGTGAAAGAAGTATGTGAAAAATTTGAGTGTACAGAATCAGAAGTAATGAACAGTTTATATAGCGGTGATCCTCAAGACCAGCTTGCAGTGGCGTATCATCTTATCATTGACAATCGGAGAATAATGAACCAAGCCAGTGAGTTCTACCTCGCCTCTAGTCCTCCAACTGGTTCTTTTATGGATGATAGTGCCATGCATATCCCCCCAGGCCTGAAACCACATCCTGAAAGGATGCCACCTCTTATAGCAGACAGCCCCAAAGCACGGTGTCCATTGGATGCACTGAACACAACTAAGCCCAAATCTTTAGCTGTGAAAAAAGCCAAGTGGCATCTTGGAATCCGAAGCCAGAGCAAACCGTATGACATTATGGCCGAAGTGTACCGAGCTATGAAGCAGCTGGATTTTGAATGGAAGGTAGGAAATCACAATGTACTAACACTGTTAGTATAAAAGATTTTTCTTATACAGTAAGTTATCTAAGCAGTTGAGTATTGAAGTCCACATAAAGTTGTTTTTGATTTAGAAATAATTGCAGTGTGCTTTATGTTTTTGGTTGACATGGTTCATTCTTTTAAACTATATAACACACAGTGCTAAAACATAATAAATAAAGGATAAAGAGCTGTTGATTCTGGGAACATATTTTGAGTTACAGAATAGCATGCTTGGCTAGGAATTGAAATTATCTGAGAAAACAGCCCACCTGTTTCAACATGGTTCATAGCAACAACATTTCTGAAATCTGAAATCTTGAAAGGCAATTTTTTTCACTGTTTTCAAAAAGTTTCTTTTCTTTTCATGCTTTTTTTTTGGGGGGGTATGGATGGTTGATGGCTGTGGCAGCTAGTATTCAATATATATATTATGCTGTCAAGCATGTTCATTTATCAACAAATACTTTTCTCTCCAAGTTGAGAAATTCTCATATATGGGGTTTTTCATTCTTGGTATGTTAGTTACTTTCCTTGCTGCTGTGACAAAATTCCTGACACAAGGAATTTAAGGGAGGAAGGAATGTAGTCCATCACAGCAGGAAGTCCTGGAGGGGAGTGTGAGGCACATGGTCAGTGTCATATTGACAGACAGGAAACAGGAAGCAATGAACGCAGCTGCTGCTCACTTTCTTCTTTTCCTCAGTCCAGCATACGAACTGGTGCTGCCCACATTTAGTGTAGGCCTTCCCACTTCAGCTTACCCCGTCTAGAAAATCTCTCACATATGCCCAGAGGTTTGTCCTCTAGGTGGTTGTAGACCTTGTCACGTTGACAGTATTAACTGGCACAAGTCTACCTCTGTCAACTTGATACCTGATCATATCATTTCAAAGCTGTAGCCTTCTATCTCTTCTTCCCATAGATTCATGGCCATGTTGTGGTCTAAAATGCATTCAGCACAGCTTCAAAGGATCCCATAGTGTTTAACAGTGCCAACACTGTTCAGTTTCAATTATCACATTTGATTATGGCATATTTTCTTGCTATCAGCACACACTTTACTTTTTCAATTTAATATTTTGTTGCAGTTCAACTTTTTGAATATATATGGGGATATTTTTAAAACTTAAGATACCCCTTTAACTGTTACTCTTTTCTAGAGGGTGATGAACATTTATTTTAACTTTTTATTTTATCTATTTGTCTTTTACAAGCAGGACAGGGTTTCACCATGTAACTCTGGTCATACTGGAACTCACTATGTAGACAAGGCAGGCCTGAAACTCATAGAGATCCACCTGCCTCTGCTTCCAAGTGCTGGGATTAAAGCCATGTGCCCCTATAACTGGCCTATTTTAACTTTTTAAAATTCAGACAGTTCTTTAACAATTTCATACATGTATAAAATAAATTCTTGTTATTCTCCCAACTCTCTATTCTCACACTCCTGTCCTCCAGCTCTTCCCTATTTGTTCCTTACCAGAGCCACTACTCAGGGTTTTGTTGTGTGAGCCTTAAAGGAAAAAAACCATCAAATTTACCATATAATTATTCAACACATTTTAATCAATTTTAATTTGCTTTCAATTTTTACATGATCAAATAAATAACATTTCCTTAAACTAAGGTCAATTTTCTTTTTCTAAAGCAAGTTCATTTAGTTAAACAGGATTTTGCTGGGCATAGTATCTCATGCCTATAACACTAGCACTCCAGGAACCCAAAGCAGGAGAATTTCTATAAGCTCAAGACCCAGTGAGACCCTGTCTCACTTTATAAGCATATATAAAAAAGAGATGCCAACATTTTAAACTATCTAGTGGAAAGAATCTAGAAACTAATTTGACTAATTCTGGTTCTGAAAACCCAGAATCTCTTTATCTGAGCTGAAGTTTTACACCATCCTCAGGATATCATGTTATTGGGATTTTATGACTCTACATGATATAAGCCACTAACTTTTCGTTCTGTTATTCATTCTTCTCCCTGTTTATCAAAACCACTGAAGCAAAGGCTACGAAGATTATTACTAATACCCCAGAGCAGATCCATATCTGGGTTAAAGGCTAGACTATAGGATCTGAGTTTTTATACATGGTATTGTTAGTAGGATTAAATATACCAAATTACTTGTGACATAGAAGAAGAATCAACCATACAGCCTTCTCTCTCTTGCCCACATTTGCTTTTGTTGTTCTTTGCTAAGATGGGGGACACTGTGTAGGTTTAATGTTTCATTATTTCCTGTTTTAGGTAGTGAATGCCTACCATCTTCGAGTAAGAAGGAAAAACCCAGTGACTGGCACTTATGTGAAAATGAGCTTGCAGCTCTACCTGGTTGACAATCGGAGCTATCTTTTAGACTTCAAAAGCATTGATGGTAAGAAGACTAATAGGGATGAGTTCTGAAAAATAAAACTTGGCACCATTTGACCTAGTGTTACAGTCACCTCAAAGACATGGTGGGTGGGTTCTCTACTTTTTAAAGTAGACCTCATAAAAACATAAGTGAATTTAAATATGTAGTTTTAGCAGAGAATGAATTGCCAAAGATGGAAGGTATTTTCAAGGACGTAAGCATGCTTACTTTCAGTATAAATGCTGCATCCTATATTGAGAAGGACTTAGGGGCACACTAGCTGTGGAAATGTTATGAGTCACTGGTAATGGATTACGACTGTGGGAAGGACGAGCTAGTGCCTCCTCTGCTCCTAACACACAGACATCACAGTCCTTACCAAGCTCTCCGAGCTTTGATCTGTTCACTTCCCATTCTCAGTGCAGAGGCTTCAGGTAAGACTTGGGCAAGTGCACTTGCTATGTTTACTGTTCTTTGGTCTTTCAGATGAGGTTGTAGAGCAGAGGTCTGGTTCTTCAACACCTCAGCGCTCCTGTTCTGCTGCTGGCCTGCACAGACCAAGGTCAAGTTTCGATTCCACCACAGCTGAGAACCATTCACTTTCTGGTTCTCTCACTGGCTCTTTGACTGGAAGCACTTTGTCTTCAGCTTCCCCCCGCCTGGGCAGTCACACCATGGATTTTTTTGAAATGTGTGCCAGTCTGATCACTACGCTAGCTCGTTGATAATCTACCACTGGTTTCTGTCTTTCTGTTACTGCACTGTGAAAATCACATATACTCTTTAAATTATTATCTCACTTTTGGGTATTACATACTCTGCAATATAAATTGATGTGAATATTCCCAGGTGACATGCAGTGTATTGGAATTACCGAAAACACAAAAGTCTGGCATTTTGTTTACTTTTAGAACTATTATTCTACTGTGCCTATGATAAATTCGAGTAGGTAGTAGTACCTTTAATGGATGAATGTTGATGTTCGCTAGTTTATACTTGTGAGTTCACTACACATGACTAGCACACTTCACTGATGAACCAGCTAACTTAGGAGTGGTTTGGTGGTACCTCCTTCCTTCATGTTTAGTGCACAGAAATTCAGTTTGCTTCAGTTTCAGAAGGTGTTTAGACGATCTAGGCACCCAGCTTTCTTGCACAAGACGATTAAGAAATAGTGTTAGTCAAATATTATGTAAGTATAGAAATCTGAAAGTCCTGTCCCCCTAAATACTAGAAACCAGGTTCTTTTTAATGGTTTCTGCTAATATTGCCTATTATTAGCGAGGAAGACTGTGTTTCTGTTAACAGATGCCCAGTCTCCAGGCTTTTAACATTTGTTCAGGGCCCCCAGTTAACTCCTACCACCACCACCAAGCAAGACAAAACCATGCAAAAATAGTACACAGTTAAATGAAACAAGGCAAAATACCAACAGCCCCTTGAAGGAAATTCTACTCTGACCCTCTGTTTTGTGTTTATGGGCCTGGAGTATGTTGGGAGGACCAGGAGGTAATGGCCCTGTGACATCTTTGCTAATTCACCTGAGGTTTAAGTTGTTATTGATGCCACCTCCTTCCTTAATAGCCATTGTCTTTGTTCATTGTTTTTTAATCTTTCAGTTGAAAACCCTGCTTTGTCCATAGGACCTTTGTGTACTTCCAAAGCTTGATCTGCTGTGACCTTCACTGTTGAACCTGATTGGACAGGGAAGCCTTAAACATTTAAAAGTATAGTCTCCTGGAATAAGTATATGTGTTGTTTACATATATACATGTATGTATTGACACATCAGTACTTTCAATCAAGGTTTTTTAATTTAAGATAAAAAACACTATTTAGCAGGATAAAGTTAATTGATTATATTTTCTTTTAGTAAAAGTATTTTAAAATTATGTATAACTTATCTAATAATGTATTTATTCATTTATTGTATTTATGTTGTGATTAACAAATCATTGACCTGATTTACCCTAGAAAACATTAAGCTCTTGATAATGAAAGCAACATTGCCTTGACAGGTTTCTCTTCACCAAAAATGGTTTGTTTTCTATCTACCAAGAAGAGCAAATGAGAGCATTAGACTAAAATTCTCATGTGTTTATGGAAGACAAGTTTGTCTGTCTTTAAATAGCTTTTTGAATCATTCGTTTACATCATAATGCATCAGATAATTTTGTAGTTTTTTTTTTTTTTTTTTTTTTTTTTTTTTTAGAAAATGATGGTCAGTACTTATCACCCCAACTTCTTAATATCAAAATAAAGGACCTTTGTTCTCCAATTTGAGAAAGTCAGTAGTGTACAATTAAGGTAGCTTAGGTTTTTAATCTTTGAAAGATTGCCATCTTGTGGCAATAGACAGTAATTTTTAGTAGTTATTTTAATAGCAATTTTAGTGAATTTGATGTTAGAAGCTTGCACATAGCAAAATTATTTTGTTTGAGTGATTATGATGCTATTCAAGAGCAAAAAAAATTTACTATTGTCCTATTTATTCCAATGTTTAATCAATATCCAGGTTGACAGTTACCTGTTGAATTTCAGAAGAACTGAAGGTCATCATTTTGTTTCTTTTCTTTTAACATCTTAAAACGTAATTGTTTTATGAATCTAGGTGATAGAGTAAATTGGTTTGCAGAGATAATTAAGTGACTCATCTAGCAAAATAGAAACTAGGACTTTGTGATAGCACAGTTTTTGTTGTTGTTGTTGTTATTGCTCTTGGCAACAGAGAAGGAAAGAATTCTTTGCAAATTTAAAATTTCTACATTTCAGTCAACATTGGATATAGTAGGTAGTGAGTTCATAGCAGGCTCTCCTCTTGGATTCTAGGGAGAATTACTGTTAGGTTATAGATGTGGGCCTCGTTTATGTCCTGGAAATGGACTCCACCTGGCTCTAAAATAGTATTTCCTAAAACAAAGAAATCCCTTGGAATAATTTTGGAAAATGTTGTGTTCTGCTCTGCACCTTACAGAGGACAGTGGGCATTAACACTAAAGACTTGGATAAGTTCTTTCAGAAAAAAAAGCCACATAACCATGTGTAACCCCAGCAATGCCCAAACTTGTTTACTGTTTTAAAATATCTGCTGAATATGGTTGTTTACCTGTAATCCCACTGGGGAACATGAGGCAGGAAGATATTTTAAGGCCAAACTAGACTACATAGATAGCAAGACCCTTAACATTCCATAAGAAAGTATGGAAAACAATTGTCCCTGAGTGCCACAGCCAGTGTGACACTTAAGTTAGCAGTTCTTCCCTTTCATGTGCTATGGACAGCTTGATTCAAATTTGGAACCACTCCATTTACCATGCAGACGTGTTCATCCTGAGTCTGCAGCTTGTATCACATGTTGGGTTTCTTAAACATATTGGTATTTTTTAGGTAGAACTTCTATTCTTTTTTCTCTTAATGGATGACTAAAAAGTCTTGGACAAAGTTACCGGAAGAATACGAGACTAGTGACTTGCTGTTATGGCTCCATGGAGAACCAATCAGCTTTAATTCATTCTTCCATGGCTACTGAACATTTTCTAAGTACTTTTATTGAGGACACCAAAGTTGAAGCCATCTCAAATTAAATCCACAGGGAGAGAGAAAAGCAAACCATTCACAAGTTAGCGTTTTGTTTTGATGAGGAAACCATTTTAGAGCCCCATGAAACATCTGGTCATCTGCAGAGAGAACCCAGGGGCCTAAGCTAAGCAGAAATGTATGTCCTTGTGTCAGGGAATTGGCTTATGTAGCACAGTAAGTTTCTACTTTATGCAAATAAGTCTTCAAAGATCCTTATATAATTCTGGGTATACTTTTTCCTTAGCTAGTTTGTACTCAGGGAATACAAATTTAATACTTGAGATAAAAGGAAATATAATTGGGAAATAATCATAAACAACCAAATCAGATTTTTTTATACTGCTTTATCTACTAATGTGTATGCATGCTCAGTTAATGTGGGCTCCACATTGATGTTTATAAGATTTAACATCCTGGAACATGCCTACCACAGACACTGTAGTTCTGTCTTCTGTCCACTGGTTAATAAGTTAAACTCCTGGTGTGGAGTCTCGTATCTAAATTTGAGATCTGCTCATAAACCAGACGGTTTGTGTTTGGTTTAAAGGTCTGAAACTCTTCAGTCTGACATAGCTCTACCTGTTACCTTTCCTTTAGTTACTCCACAGCTTTCAAGTAGGGAGCAGGGCTTTAATAGTTCTCAGCAACTCTGTTGAAAAGTTTGGGTGAAGGCTGTGTTCATCTCTTAGTAAGTTTCCAAATCCAAATCTTGGATTTGGCCTCAATTTTGAGATCCTAAAATGCAAGGGATAGGGAAAAGAGCTAGTTTCCCTTTGAACTTGAACGTTCTGCCTTGTTTATTTCTTCAGAGAATTTGTGTTAGTGTCTACTCTTTATGTATTTGCGCTTTTAATATCAGTATGAATGTTCTTTCTTAATTTAAGGCATTTCAAAGGTATATACACCTATATTATTATAAGCACAGCTACTTGGACTACTGGAATGCAAATGGCAAAAATCATCAGCAAATCTAAAGCATCACATGAATTTAACATTAATCAGAAAATGGCTAATATATAGTGGTGGCAGTGCTAACACACTTTCTTCCAGTAACCAGTCCAGTGAGCAGGAACAGCAGTCTCTCCATAAGTCATGAGTGCCATACATGGATTCAGTAGTGACCAAGCGTCCTTTGTGACACTTCACCTTTCTTTTGGGCTGAACAGTTTGAGTTTGTGAAAATCTGATAGGCAAGTAATAAAAATAAACACTGGTGTATTGCTTATAAGTCCTTGAGTGACATACAGTAGTTGTGATCGAATATATCTAGTTTAATTATAACAGCTAGTTGATTGCACTAACTAGATGTAATTATGTAAAATATTTATGATTATATTGATTTTTATAAGTATTTATAAGTTATTGAGGGTGCTTAAAATCCAGAAAAATCTCTAGAACATAATTTTTTCTTCAATTTTATTTATGTGATTTTGGGATGTGGGGAGTTTTGTACTGGGGATTAAACCCAGGACTTCACATACATGAAGCAAGTGCTTGTCTACTGACCCAAGTCCCCTCCTTATTTATGTAATTCTGAACATACAGTCTCTTCCTGTAAAGGAGAACTAGCCCAGCCCCTATCTAAGTGATCATAGTTTGTGATTGTTAAATGAAATAGGCTTATCTAAATTTCATATTGGTAATTTTTTATTTTGTGCATAAATGATATGACACTATTTTCATAGAGTGTATCTCTATGAATTACCTAATCACAATTGGCTTGATAGAAATTCTCTCAAACCTTTTAAAACTTGGAAATGTAACTTAAGTTAGTGAGTTTTAAACCATTCATATATGTATATTTAGATATACATATATGTTATTTAAAAACAAGCCGCTTCTTTGCCAGCCTTTCCTTGAATATTTATCATGCAGTTGATGCCACCAAACAGTTACACCATGAGGAACAGGAACCACAGTCTAGACTGGATTAAGTTTTGATTAAACTTCTTCTGCCATAACCTGATAAGAATCAGGTCCTATCTAGAAGTTACCTGTATTTTGTGAGCCAATGTTAATGTTTACTGCCAGCCTTGCATAACAATGCTGTTTGTGACTGCATGTGACTTTTGGTAACTATAGTTTATGTTTAAAAGCAGTTCAAATTTTATAGCGGCATTCATGATAATTTGGACAAGCAGGGTGGGTAAATTCAATTATATTTAAAGTGCAATTAAGGAAATTCTAGGGTATAATATTCTCTCCAGTTAAAAAAGTTAAGGATTTATAGAATGTCCTAGAATGAAGAAAACTTTGGACATAGACTTTTTTAAAAACAAGGTTTATACAGTGATTTTTTTTTTAAAATTCAAGATTTGCTACTTTTTGTTAAAGCTTCAAAGTGAATTGCATTGTTATTTCTCTCCTGCTAATCTAAATGTGAATTTTCACAGCTGAAAGTCTCTTGTAAATAAGTTTTGTTACCAAATGAAGACCATTTTTTGAGATGGAGAACATTTTCCTAGAATGGAAGAGACATAGACCCACTGTCTACACAAAGAAAGAAACAGTACCTGGTGCCTTCTCAAATAATTGCAGAGTAAAAGCAAACACACTTTCAAACTCCATTTTCTTTCGAGTTCCCTGTTTCCTTGTGACCTGCCCCACAAAGTCATGTGGTTTGCTTCTGCCTTTTTCAATTCCACTTGACCAAACTTCACACCATCACCCCGGCAGTTGTTCACTGAATAGAGTTTCTGTTTCATTTATTTCACTTTTTAAAGCCACCTGGGCAAATATTTGGCTGCCTTCTTGTGCTTTTAAAATGAATGCAATTACTAGCAATCTTTATATTTTAAAGTTTGTAAAGGAAAGAAACGCAGAGCTAAAGATCTAATCTAATTGAAATCCAATTCCCCATTTGCTACTATAGCAGCACAAGTTATGCAACCTTGTGTAGTTTTCTCTTGTACAAAATGTGGATAATAACCTACCTCACAGATGTGTGTGAGAAGTCGTTTGAAAGCCCGGAAGTAGGGGTTTATAGTCCCATATTCAACGTCAATCTTTGCTGTTGTACTAGACATCTTTGATACTGGTAGGATGAGTACCTTGTTTTTAGATGTTGTATGTAATAAGAGCCTAGTGCTGAGAATGTTTAAGATAGTTTCACAAATTATAGTGTTCTTATTGTAAGACACTTAAAATTTCTTGGAAACCTCAAATATTTAAATATCAAGCCTGTCTTTTGTTTCAATAAATATTTTATTCAGAATGTTGGCTGAAGCTGCCTTAATGTACCAAAATACAGCTTTCTGTCAAGACTGTTCAAAAATACCCATGGTTATACTGTTTTGAGTGTTGACTGTGAAGCTATCATAACTATGACCTTGAAGGATAGTATTTTGGTATTATTTTGGGAGTAATGGTTGTGTTTTTAACATGTTTAATGATTATACAGTGATTCTTGAGTGTAAACAATAAAATTGAAAGTTGGCAGATACTAGGTTATGGGTATGATCATAACATAATGTATTATTGGATAGTAATTATTTGATTTTTTTTCAGGAACACCATGCATTCATTCTCAACCTGTAATGTAGTCCCATAATGTATTAACTCATTGGTGCAGTGCTAGAGTATGTCTCTATTTAAGACATTGTTAAATTGACGAAATGGGACTACATTTTATAGTTGGTTTCAGAACAGAAGACAACAGACTCACAGTGATTTTGTTTAAATAACTATAGATTCTACTTTCAGTTTTATTTGCTATGCATTTTTGTGAGTTAAATGATTGTTGGGAAGGATTTATCTTCAGTAACCATGTAGAAAAGTTTAGTGAATTGCAAAGCGTTTCATATTTGCAGGTTCTGTCTAATTAATGTTTGCACTGTATGGAACTCATTGGCAACAAATGCAAGAGAAAAAGTGCCCTATCTGATTGTGTGTCTGCATTTTCCACAAAATCAAATTAAAATCTGGTCAATTTGAAAGCTATTTTTGTTTCTGTTCAGTCATTAACCTAATGTTCTGTGTTTCAGCTAATAATTCCTGAGAAAGCTGTCTTAGAAATTGCTTATGACTCATTGGAGATTTCCCACCATTGTTGTACACTTTTGTCTTTGTTACTGTACACTGTATTTTTAACCTGAGTCATATTTAAGTGTTCTATTTTTTATGACAAATTGCCACAATTTTAAGGACTTAGCACAGATGTATTATTTTATTCTTTGGAAATGCCACAGGTATACTTGGATTTTCTCAGGTTACTAAACACGTCTTCTACTACTGCTACACATTTACTATTAATATTGTTAATTACTATTATTACTACTAATAGTAGTAGTAATACAACAACTACTGCTAGTAGTATTTCTTCTTCTTTCCCCTTTTCCTGATCCCTATATTTTCTCCTTCCCCTTCTCCTCCTATTGTATTTTTGTTTTGTTTTGTTTTTGAGACAGGGTCTCATGTAACCCAGGTTTACCTCAGACTCACTATGGAGCTAAGGGTGATCTCAAACTTCTGATCTTTCTGTGTCTACCTCCCAAGTGTTGGGATTAGAGGCATGTACTGTTATTCTCATTTTATGCCATGGTGGGTATGCATACAAGGTAAGCAGTCTATTACCTAAGTGGTTTGTCATATATATATATATAGTTGTTTATAGGTTTGTCATATGCAATCTTTATTAGTTTGTAGAATGTTCTATCCCTAAATTCTCAAGACTTTAATTTGAAAACACATTAAATTTTGTTGTCTTTTCTGCATCTATTGAAATGATCATGTGATTTCTGTCCTTACAATGATTTATCTTGGTGAACATCTTTACTGTTAGTTAAATGGAAGCAATGGGGCTTCAGTTAGTTTTAAACTCTCACCATCAATTACAGTTTTATTCATTTATGATAGGGGTTTGAATGAGATGGCTCTCTGTAGGCTCAGATATTTTGAACCCTTGTTCCTCAATTGGTGGACTATTTGGGGAGGTTTAGGAGTGGACTTGCAGAAGGAAGTATGTCACAGGCTTTGATATGTATAGCTTTGCCTACTTCTAAGTTTACATTCTCTGCTTCATGTTTGCAGTCCAAGATGTGAATTCTCAACTTTCTGCTCCTGCAGCCATGTCTACTGCTTGCTGCTATGCCTCTTCATGATGGCCTCTTGTCCCTCTGGAATGGTCATGTTTTAGCAACAATAGAAAAGTAACTGGTACAGAAGTTGGTACCAAGAGTGGGACCTGTTTTGAAGAACCTAGTCATGTTGGATTATTTGAAGATTGTCTATATTTGGACATTCTTTTTCAGCAACAGAATAGTAAGCAATACACTTATCCATGTGTACCCTGGAACTGGAGTTACAGATGGTTGTGAGCTTTTATATAGGTGACGAGAATCAAGTTCAGGTCTTCCAAAAGAGCAGTCAGTGTTTGCAACTATTGAGCGATATCAGTAGCCCCATTCCAGTGACACAGGTTAAAACACATTGAGTTAATAATATACATAATTATGGGTAAATATATAAAAAATTAAACTAGTAAAAAATTAACAAGACAAAAACAAAAATGCAACAAAACACAAAAAGACACAGGATGAAAACATATACTAACCAACAAAGCAAAACAAACACAAGGAGGATAACTCTTAACCCTGTCTAGCCCTCACTAGCAAATGTTTCTAGTCCATCCATGTTCAGTTCCCAGGAGCTGAGGGCTGTGTGCTTCATTTCCAATGAAGTTCATTTACATGAACTCCAACTATGAGGATTAGAGCTATCAGGTGCTTATTCACAGGTGGAGTGACTGCAGTGCTCTGGCCTTGCTTAGGTGACAGCAGGACTGTGGGCATGGCTGAAGCCTCGGTGAGGGTGATGATCTCCCAGGTGATGGGGAGTAGAGGGGGAGCCTTGGCAGCACATGCTAACCTCTAGCATGATTGGCCAGGGAAAGCCTTGGGAAATAAGCGATGACTTCTGAGGTGATATGGCTACAACCTTGGGGTACTCATGCCAATACTGAGATGAATGGTGGGACCAACACCTTGGGCTAAATTTTCAGTTTTATAGCCACACTGTTCCCACTGTAGATTTTCAGAATATAGCACAGGTTCTGGCATTTGGGTTCTAAACATCCTGAAATTCCTCCCCCCTTTTTTTTTTTTTTTAATGACCCAGTCATTGTTCAATAGTTTTTCTATTTTCATGATTTAAATACTCTGATTTCTAGCTTTAGTCATAGAATACAAGAAATTTGGTATTTTTGAAAAAATTTGTTACGACTTGCTTTGTGTTAAAATATGTGATCTATGAAAATGTGTACTCTAAACTCTGCCGATGAAATAGTATGCAGATGTCTGTCAAGTTCGTTTGACGTTTTCTTGCTATGTCTGGCTGACTTGATGAGAACAGGGTGTTGAAGTCACCTACCCATATTACTATAGGCCTTTTTATCCAGCTGGGTCTGTTTAGTGGCATTAGGTGCACTGATGTTTGTTGAATGCACCTTTACAATTGTTCCTGTAATCAAAATGAAGTGACCTTGCCTAACTCTGGTGACTGTCTTCAGTTTTGAGTCTCATGTGTCAGGCCTCAGTAGGGCTGTACCTGCTTGTTTCTTTTTCCATTTACTTGTGATGATGTGTTAGGCTGCATTTGTCTTTGCCTGTTGAGGATTCATTTCCAAAGGCAAAAAAATAGATAAATCATGTATTTTTAACTTAGGGTTTTTTCTTTGAGACTTCCATGAGTACTGTAACTGTATCATTTCTGTGACTCCATGACCTCTCCTATAATATTTACTGTCACACAACCTCCTGAGCTCATTTAGTGTTCTTCCTGTGTACAAGTGTTTTAGAGCTGACTCCTTGGGCTTGTGTAACCTGTCAGGGAGCCTGTTCCTATAGAAGATGGAGTCTCCGTCAGAAGCCATTGATTGCCTGTTGCTCTTCATCTAGGTACGGGGTCTTGTGAACTTTCTCCTAATGAATATTGCTAAGAAGACTTTTTTTTTTTCCTCCATAATTTGTAGCTATCAATCGAATTCCTTCCCAAACATTGGCATTTCCTTTTAGTCTAATCCTTGACTGGGCCCCCTGTCTTTAGGGGAAACCATTCCTGCCATTTTCACTGCATATCATTTGCCTGAATTTTTTTCACAGTTCCCAAGAAGATATAGATTTTTCTAGTTTGTGTCTTTATTTCAAGTTGTAGGTAAAATTTTCTGTCCTGCCAGCCGACTCCCAAATAACCACACGGAAACTTATTAATAATTACAAATGCTCAATAGTTTGGCCTTATTACTAACTAACTCTTACAAGTTAAATTAACCCATTTTCTTATCTATATTCTACTACGTGGCTTTGGTACCTTTTCTCAGCACGGCATGTTCATCTTGCTTCTCCCCTAGTCTGGCAACTTCACCCTCTTCATACCAGAGCTCTCTTCCTGTCTGCAAACCTGCTGAACCTCTTTCTGCCTGGCTATTGGCCATCTAGCTCTTTATTAAACCAATGAGAATAACACATCTTTACAGTGTACAAAAAGATTGTTCCACAACATTTAGTGCCACTTTTGCTGTAACACCTTTATTAATTCTTTAGTCATTCCACATATAATGTGTTTATAAATACCTTTGATTCATGTGTTTTAGAATGAAAATTACCTTTATTGGCGAGTGCCACCTGGACCATGTCATATAGAGGAAGATGGAAGAACATATAGAAGCTAGAAAGTAGCTTTTAAATAGAAAGGATGATGCTGTCAGGAAAAAGTCTTCCATCGTGTCTGCTACTTAGAGTCTTCATGTGCGTTTTCGGGAATATAAGCCACATGAGAGCTGGTGGCCAGAGGAGGGTGTTTCATCTGGAGTAACAGGTATTATGAGCTACTGCATGTTGGTGCTGGGAACTGAACTTTGGGTCCTCTAGGAAATGGAAAAACATTGAACAGTTGAAAGCATATGTAAAATTTATTACTAGCATACAGTGCACATCAGGTAGAACCAGAATGTTATTTACAACTCTGCAATTTCTATATATTATCATGTGAATGAACTACATTTGGATATGTTTTGGGCATAGACAAACTAATAATTTTCCCTATTTTAAGTAGTATGAAGTTTTAACATGATACATGTAAATATTTTCACCTTTTCATTAAATATGCTTAAACACTTCTAAACAATACTTCAGGTTGAATTTGGAAAAGATACTTTTCTCCCCAGCAAACTATTTCCTTCAGTAGTACTTATCTTCTATTACTTTGGTTAAAAAATGATTATGGCTCAGGTGTGGTTTTGTTGTTGAGAGTACCATGGTTATACTATTTACTACTTGGAGTTCATATGAAATGTAGATGTGCACCAAGAAACGGCATTCAATGTGTACTAACATCAAAAGTTGACTAACCATCTGCACAGCTCACTGGTGCCATAAGGCAAGATGTCTAACTTGGGCTATGGCTCATTAGGCAAGAGCTCACGCACTAATGTTCTGTTTCACAGTCTCTTGAACCAGCAGTAAACTAGACATTGAAAGACAAACTTTTCTGAAGTAAAACCAACAATGACATGTTGAGGGTTTTCTTCCAAGTTTCTGACAGAAGTGTCCACAGTCCATCTCATTGGAGACAGGAACTGAAAGTGCTGTGAAGCCGGACTCACACTTTGGGCACATCCTGACTTATGCAGACCTTCCAAATAGAATCAGCCCTGATGCCTGGTATGGAAAACAGAACATGGAAGCATATAAACTAGATGGTAAATGCAACAGTTAGGAGATTTCAGATGATTTTTAAAAACTATTTACAAATGTGTTCTGCATGTTAGTTTGCCAAGTATACTCAAAAATCCAGGGTTTAGGCTTCCTCTGATGGAGTTTGAGAAATTCCACTACATAGCCAGGTTTCAGTTTTGGCGGGGTCAGGGTTACTCTATGTAGTCCTTGCTGTCCTGGAACTCACTCTGTAGACCAGAGTGACCTCGAACTCAAGAGATCCTCCCAAGTTCTGGGAAGCTAGTTTTTATAGCTCCATAGTGGGTGCGAATATACCATACCTGGTATGCTGAAAACTAACTGCATAGCTAGTTTCCTAATAAACTTGTTAGTCCCTTAAGACTAGTAAACATGATACTATATGAAGTACCTGGAACTCATGACTGGATATAAAATTAAATAACTTACTTGAAATGTAGATGTTCAATGAGCACATATCCATCTGTAGAAACAAAACTTACATTACTAACCTGAGATTTCTAGAGAAAAACTTTTTTTTTTAAATTAAAGTTCAACATAAACTCACATTTGCCTTTGGAGTTGCGACATATCACTAGGTTTTGTTCAGTGGTGTCAATGACTTCCAGCTGTTCTCCAGGAGTTATTGGCAGATCAAATATTCCATTTCGTGAATTACTGGAGCATGCTACTGCTCTGTTAATGACCACAATCTCTTTACCATACTAGAATGAGAAATTACTATAGTAAGGGCATGCCTGCATAGTTATTACAACAGAATTAATGAAAGATACAATATAGTAATCTCAAGAAACAGGATGCTAAATACTGACAAAATAAATGATGGGGGAATTAGAGTGAAAGTTCCTTAATAATAAAATCCAGAACAAAACATTTGTCTAATGTGATCATATTTTACAACTGTTTTCACATCCACTGATACATATTAGAACAAGTCCTGGTAGGTGTGCATATCCCACACAGTGGTATGCTGAAACAGTAACAAAGCTACCTCTTAACTCAGGAGAGGAAACACTTAAAGCTGTAGAGGTAGGTTTCTGTTTCAGGATGATGCTCCATCCTCACCTTTGAAGAGCATGTGTACTTTAAAATGGTGGTAGTTGGGTATATAGGGTAAGGAGATTCCCACTATGTATGGTGAAAGACAGGCATTTGTGAGGGAGCAATCCCTGGTGGGGAATTCAGTTCCTGATCCCACAGGATTGCTTCCATCACTGGTGTTTACTTCAACACATTAGGGTGACCTGACTAAGAGCACCTCTTGCTACCCTCACAAACCCCTAACATCTCTTCCTCTCTCTAGGCCATTGTTTTTGTTACTATGAATTCTCAGTGGTTTCTTAAAAAACAAATCTTAAGTTGGCCACCCTCCTAGTTACACAGTTCTGAAGTCTCTGTTGCCTTTAGGACAAGGTCCACATTTTTTTGGCTTGATGTTCAGGGTCCTTTGCACACTATTATTCCTTGTCCTTACTGAAACCCCAGGAAGCTCCATGGTGCTTTGTAAACATACCATGCTTCCCATTGCTCCAGGCCTTCACTCATGTGAGCTCTCTCTCTCCTTGAAATACTCTGCTGCCAACAACCTGTTATATATTTTTGTGACTACATGAACAATTTACTGCTGTAACTGTACTAAATATATTCCTATTGTAGGATTTAGTGAACACACTGCCTTTTAAATAGAAACTAGAGGTGAGTGTTCCTCATCTTTGTACCCTCAAGTCCTGTCAACAGTGAGGTACACAGTATTTTTTTTTTATTTGAGCTGGTTTGAAATGGCATATTATTTCCTAAAGATAAACTGGAAGCTTACCTCAAGTAATTAGGGACAGACTCATATACATACAGAGGAGATGGGATTTCTGTCCCATGTGGGCAAGGAAGAAAGCTTTGGTGGATTATAGGGGTCTTTTCAAGCAGAGATCACTATGCTGTTGTTTTTGATCTAATGTGTGGTGATTTCAGATAATAACTTCCTTATCAGCTTTGGCCAAGCAGATGATACTAGAGGTTAAGGGATTTCTGTATAGTCTTACTTTTAGTTCACTTTCCAAAACAGTCTGAGATGTTTATGGAGTGTGAGGTAGTGTTTTCTGCTGAACACATGGATGTGAAGATAATCTATGTCTCCTAGAATTTCATAGTTTTAGTATGATGAACTCTACCAGGAGTTGGTATTTACGTAAGCAGAAGAGCAATTTCCTTAATCAAAAGTTTGAGTAGGTGTTTCTGGAATGAGAAGATGCCTCAACTGGGTCTTGATAAGTGAACACAGCAGATGGAGAAAGCAGCAGGGGGATGTCAGATGAAGAGTAGACCAAGTTGGTGCAAGCTCTTTTAGAAACAGAATTGTGAGCACTTTGTTGCTAAAGCAGAAAGAGCAGAGACAAAATTTGAGGAGAGAGAACAGATCATCTTCCTTCATGACTTGAGGAAACTATTATCAAACATTTCTGGTCCCTCTGACTCATTGTTTAAAATGTTTCCTGAATTCAGAAATTCTCACTTTGGCAGAATATGAAATCAGGAAGGACTGTCTCACTAGACTCACTCAAACACAACACATGAAAGGATCTCCTTATAATCAGTATTGTACAAATGTGCTGATGGAGTGAGATTTCAATAGAGCCTTAAATAACATTTTTTGAAGCTTTACTGGATGGAATAGCAGTGTACAAAGGCATGCTAATATAGGAATGTATCTGATTGTTTTAGACAAAAGATCAGATCTTTATCTTAGAATGGCCAAAATGCAGCAACCTAATGGAGCCTTCAAGAGTAGAAGTTTCTAATTGTCAATAGTGTTAGTTTTCTGTTAATTTTCACTTTCAGAAAAGAACATACCTGAAATCTTTCTCTGAAAAGTTTTTCTTCTTTTTCCATTCTATTCTTTTCTAAGTTGTGCTTCTTAGCTCTGAAGAAGTTTTTGGGAGAAAAACTGGCAAGAAATAACATGGGTAAGGTTAAGTTAAGCATAACAAAATCCTAAATTTGTGAGTCTGAAGTCACCCTGTCTCAGGATAAACTCAGGTATATAATTTGGTGCATGTATAATTTTGCGTAATACATATAGTACTTATTTCATCTGTCTATACATACCCCTCTACTTGAGCAGATTTTCATAACTACTGAAAAAGGTAACACCAAGTATTTTTCTGTTTCATACATACATATGTGTTTGTATATTTTTCAGTGCTGAAGATCAAACCCAGAGCCTCATATACACTATATATCCACATTCTACCACTGAGCTATATCCCTAAGAATATTTTTGATAGCAAACAAGCATGAAATAAAATCAACTTGATATGATAGAACATTGAGTGCAGGAGGAGCAGTGGGGTAAGAGAAGTAACATGTTTATAGAGTAGTAGGCATATGAGTTACTTTTCTTTTTCTTTTGCAATGAGAAAACACCATGACTAAGGCATATTATAGGAGGAAATGTTTATTTGGGCTCATGATTCCTGGGGGATTAGAGTTCATCCTGGCAGGGAACTGGCAGACACAGTGACTGGAGAAACAAGCACCAAGCAGAGAGCAAACTAGAAATGATATGAGCCTTTAAACTCCCAAAGCCCACCCTCAAGTGACATACATTTCTTCAGTAAGACTATCTCTGAAATGTACCCAAACAGTCCCAAAAAACTGGAACCAGGTATTCAAATGCCTGAGACTATGGAGGACATTTGTCCCAAAACACCACAAAAAGGTAACTGTTTTTGACAATATTTGAATGCTTTCAGTATAAACAAATAAGATCTGGGGTGATGGACTGAACCCCTGAACTATGAGCCAAAATAAACACTTTCTGTCTTAAGTTGGCTTAGGGGGATATTTTATCACAACAACAAGAAAAGTAAGAAATACATGGACAGCGAGATGCAACAAACATGGGTCAAAGGTGAAACACATAAAATGGACTAATGTACAACAGAAGCTGACTGAGATGCCTCCCTTGTTCTGCCTCCTGCTTTACAAATGGAGTTTGGTTCTAAGCAATTTCAGTGAGGAGTATCTCCTATATTGGAGAATCTTTCCCATGCTTCTAGTCACAGCCACATTCTTGGAGATTACTGTGGCAGGCAAGTATACAGCATAGTTTAGCAACCTGATACCCTATACTTTGTAGGGTCTAAAAATGCGCTCAACAGCTTGAGACTCTTACCCACACACACATCTCTGATCAAGTCTGCATATACCTTCCACTATAAATGATCACCCAACTCAGATTGAATTCAGCTATACTCTGCTTATGTTTTACTACAGAAATGGAAAGGCCTTAACTAGCTTTGGGTACAGGTGTGATAAAGAAAACCATGTTCCCAAGAGAACTTTTAGGGAACAATCCCCTAATTTCCATTTTCTACTTACCCATAACTGGACACACACGATTAAAATCAGACACATTATGGAATGGGACATGCCCAGGAGACACATGGTTTTGTAACCCCATCTAAGAGAACCACTCTAACTACACCTGTGAATAACTGGCCCCTGCTCTCTTATAATACTGTGCTCTGACCTGTTTTAGCTATTTGAGTAAAGTTTCCTAAATAGTGTGTGTTGGTTTTTATTCCTTTCTTGAATAAAAATCCAAGAATCTGGAAATGTCCATCTCAGACCCTGACCACTGGTAATAATACCATTTCCATGCCCACCACTCTTGTTTAATGTCCTTCAGTGTCTCTGCACTACCTATAGCAAAATGCTGGTTCCTAGCACCCTACACAGGTGTTTGACTGTTGGACAAAGGGTCAGAAACCTTCCTGACACTGAACTTCTTGGATTTCTTTTTTGCAGTGCTATGCAAACAAGTATCATGTTTAATGTAAAAAAGAAAACCAACTTTTTCTAGTCTGAATACCTCTTTCCAAATTGAGAGAAAAAAAAAAACTTAAGGGAGGGGTTGCCTTTGCCACTCTGAGTTGTTTCAACTTGTGGACAAATGTCTGACTTCTGAGATACCCTAGGAAAACAATTGGTTTTGTTTTGTTTTTTAGTGCAGGCAAATCACCCACTGTTTACTAAGGATTTCCCCAAGAGGTTTGTTAGAGTCCCTGACCCTACCTCATGCACAGCAACTGGAAGAGGAGAACATAGCGAAGTATGCACATGCCCTTCCCAGAAGCCAGTGCAGTCTGAACCACATGAATGGAGGTTAGATCCCAAGCTGATAAAGCATTACTATTGCATTGTAACACTCAAGGTAGTCATAGCTAACCTTATATTTTAGCAACACTGGTCATTCCTAATTGTTATTCTAGTAAAGCTCTGTCCGTCTGGAGAAATGCTGCTATGGCCTAAAAGACATGCAGTCTGGAAGGCCTTTGTTTGCTAAGGGCTACCTCCCATGCTTGTTTCTCATCAGTGGAGAGGAGGGAGGAGGTTGGGGATGAATGTAAGGAACTGTGTGTTTATACCTTTGTCTTTTAATCCTCTCACTTGTACTATGAGGCAAGTGTTGCTATTCTCAGTTGCAGACAAGGACCCTGAAAATCAAATTTGAGGACTTGCCTAAGGTCGACAGCTGGTAAGAGGTGGGAACTGTAGCAGTGAAGTTGTGAGCACACTTGTAGTCTTACCTTTTGGATCCATCGCTGCTTTTTTTCCCCCTTTTCCCCTTTGATGTCAAAAACTTAGGCTTCCAAGTTTTAGGTTTATCTTCATCTCTGAGGAGAAAATTGTCTTGATAAAGTAAATGAAGATTGAACTAGTAAACACTTATAGAACCACCCATGCTTTCAACTCACCCAGAGGTCTGTTTCCCTGCTCACAGCAAGGCTGTACAGTGACCACATCACCCAGAGGTCTGTTTCCCTGCTCACAGCAAGGCTGTACAGTGACCACATCACCCAGAGGTCTGTTTCCCTGCTCACAGCAAGGCTGTACAGTGACCACATCACCCAGAGGTCTGTTTCCCTGCTCACAGCAAGGCTGTACAGTGACCACATCACCCAGAGGTCTGTTTTCCTACTCACAGCAAGGCTGTACAGTGACCACATCACCCAGAGGTCTGTTTCCCTGCTCACAGCAAGGCTGTACAGTGACCACATCACCCAGAGGTCTGTTTCCCTGCTCACAGCAAGGTCATACAATGAGCATCTGGGCTCTACAGGCTACATCCTCTATAGTAACTATTAGCTTCACTGTTGTGACTTCATTTACTGAAACAAATAGCAGGCCACACTGGCCCACAGGCCTGAAGCTACTGACCTCCCTTCTTAGTGGCCCAAAGCAAAAACCAAATTAGCCAGCTTGTAATCATACCTATCTCCTTTCTGAGTTTCAGTTTTTTTTTTTTTTTTTCTCTAAAGTGTAAATCCTACTAGTAAACTTGCAATTCACCAATGGCTAAGGATGTACCTCACCTCAGTAGGAATGGCTAACATAACCAAAAATTAATGCTTGTGGGAGTGCAAATTAGCATAACTATTGTAGAAATAAGTCTGAAGTTTTCTAAAAAATCAAAAATAAAATTACCACATAACCCAGGTCTAGGGCATATCCCCAAAGGACTTCCCATCTACTACAGTGGTATTTGCACATCTACTTTCATTGCTGTAGCTCTCACAGTAACAAGGAAATGGAACCAGCCTAGATATCTACCAACTGATGAATGGATAATGAGAATGGCAGAGGGGCTGGAGGGGCAGCTAAGGGGTTAAGAACATGTGCTGATCTTATACAGATCCCAGGTATATTTCCAGCTCACAACTGCCAAGAACTCTAACTCCAGTGGATCCAACACCTCTGAACTCCAAGGGCACCTGCACTCACATGCACACACATTCACATATTTAAAAAACCATCCTTTCTAAAAGGTGGTACATATATGCAGTGGAATTGTAGCTCTAAAAAAAAAATAAAATTTGTCGGGGAAAAGGATAGATCTGGAAAGTAATATTAAATGAGGTGACAAACTTTGTTTTTTTCTCATGTGGATCCCAGTTTATGTTTATGTATATATATATATATATATATATATATATATATATATATATGCATGAAAAAGTAGGTATTATAGAAAAATTGGGAACATTTAAGCACCTATCAGCTTTTCTCCTACTCAGTTTACGTAAGAAAAATCACTCGGTTTTCATACTGACTACTTGCTAATCTCTGGTCATTCTAAGTTTTCCAGAGACGTAAAAGAGATGATCAAAGAGCTAGACAATTTGTCATGGTGATAGAGGAGTTAGTGCTGTTGAATGTGGGTGTGTATGACTCCAGAGTCCATAGGCTTTCACCAGACTACTACTTCAAAATATCTCTTCCCCAAGTTACTGGAGTGTCCATCATAGAGACAGAAAGAAAGAAAGGAAGGAAGAAAGAAAGAGGATGATGTCCCCCTTCCACCAATCATCTAGATGTCTATAGCATTGATATATCTAAGTACTTCAGAAACTGCACTGGGAAGACAATAAACACAAAGACACATGACTGAGAAACTATACATTTTCATAGACATTATGATTCCCTTCAGAGTATGCAGTCCTGGGAACTGAACTCAGGGCTTGCACATGCAAGAGAGGCAAGCATTCTGTCACACAACTATATCCCAAATTTCAAACTATGTGGCCCAGGTAGGCCTTGAACTTGCTAATCGCCTGCTTCAGCCTCCTTAGAGACTGGAGTTACAGGCCTCTGCCACCAAGACCACTTTCCTTCAGATTCTGGTCACAGGCTCCATCAGGAGAGGAAGGATTCAGCCCTTCCCAGGAACTGAAGCTGCAACTGAGAAGGCTCTTATGAGACCATTGGGCTTGCTGGGACTCTTCCACTCCTCTTTTTTCATCATCTGTTACCTTCTGAGCCTGAAGAAGCCTCTAAATCACTTCTAACTGCTGCATGCATGCTCATTGCCCCTGCTCTAGCTCACAGAGGTGGGACTCTGGCACTGTCCACATGGATCTGCTACAAGCTGTGCACAGTGCGAGGCACAGAAGGGGTTTTCATATGAGCTGTGTGTGAAATGTTAAAAGGAGCCATAGCACAAGTGCGAAAATGAATAGGCTGGGCAAACACCCACTTCCAAGTTTATTTTCTTTACTAAAAACAATATACCCCCAGTCTGTAAAGGTTTTGGAGCAGCAGAAAGGAAGAGGAACTAGAAAATGCAGCTACCTTCATACTGTAATTAGGATAGAAGTGACCATGGAAGAGAATAGAGAGCTTGGAAGCAGACCTTCAGCTACTGAGGCACTTGATGTGACAAAATGGCATTGCAAGTTGCTGGGGAAGATAAGCCACCATTCAATAAATCACGGAAGGGATGTTTATCCGTATAGAAGAAAACAATATAAAACCCAGTTCACAAAGATACTTGATACTCCCTGGTAGTCTAGTGGTTAGGATTCAGCACTCTTTGCTACCAAGCCTGGGTTTCGATTCTGGGTCAGGGAAACCTCTCTCCTGTAGGCCAGTGGTGGTACAAGCCTTTAATCCCAGCACTTGGGAGGCCGAGGCAGGGATTCAAGTTCAAGGCCAGCCTGGTCTATAAAGCTAGTTCCAGGACACCAGGGCTACACAGAGAAACTCTGTCTTAAAAAAAACAAAAACAAGAAAGAAAAAATCAGGTGAAGTGGGTCAAACATTAAGTTTAAAAGGCAAAGCTGTAACTTTTAGAAGAGAGTCATATGAGCTATGAGAAAGTTCTTTAGAAGGTATAGAAAGCAATAGTTAAAAAATTGGTAATTAAAAATACATTAAGAATTTGAAACTTTATTCTCTGGAAGACTAGAAATGAACTTGAAAAGGCTAGTCAACGATTAGAAAAGATACTGTAGGAACTAACATGGAAGTAGGAAAAGAGCTATGTCCAAAACTAATTGGTTTAAAACCCAAGATGAAGAAAAATACCAGCAACAGAAAACAATCAAAAGATATGAACAGATTCTATAGGAGAAGGACACAAGTGTGAGTAACTCTGCACTGCTGCTGTTAGTGATGCCAGTTTAGTTAATGATGTGATACTGTTTACAGGCACTGACTTGACAAAAATGGCTTCTCTGTTTCATGTGCTAACATGGGAATCAATGCGAACCCTTATGTGCTAGGCTGGCACCGTGAATTTGTATTCCTTGTATGGTCTGTATTTCCCCTTCCAAGTGCACACAGGATACGTGAAACTGTATCTGTGGAAGTGCTGCTCACAAATCCAAAATCATCCAGGAACTAAGGGCCTACCCAAGAAGAGGGTGGATGAATTAATGGGACACATACATACACACACCAGTATGTTAATCAAAGAGCAGTAAAAATGACTGGATCATGGTAGCAAGACAGTGAGTGTGAATAAAATCAAGTGCAGAATTCTACATAAAGGATAAAATCACTTTTACGATGAACCAGTATTTTTGTCATATATAATCCAATAAGTCTGTTTGTTTTGAGCAGGAAAAGAAAAGAACAAAAGCAGGGAAGGCATTCACCCTGGGAGGGACCAGTGAGCAGGTGGCTGTGTGGGTGAGGAGTGTGCATATCGTGGCAAGGACAGGGTTGGCCATATTCTGGTGCTTGGTTAATAGAGATGGGGTGGTTGGCTTTATTGTGCTTTGTAACTCAATGTTACAATCTATTTTTCATGGAAAAGGTTTTATTTTTATTTGGTATTACAGGGCTGTTGTCTAAAAATCCCAGAGCCTTCTTCCAATCTCATGCCATGCTACGTCTCCTCCTTTTCTGCTTCTATGCCTTATATGACTGGCCTGGAATTCACTGTATAGACCAGGCTGGCCTCAAACTCACAGAGATCCTCCTGCCTCTGCCTCCTGAGTGCTGGGATTAAAGACATGCGTCACCACAGTACTTCGTAAACTGTTTTCCATGCATACAGTGTCTACCCACCTATGGCCTGTTTTTCACCCCTCCTCTTGCCCCCAGCCCCCATCTGTCAATTATTACTATTGGTTTTCACTGCTTCAGTATAGATACTGACACTAAAGCTACTGTCTTGAGATTCCAGATTATTTTGTGCAGTTTTATATCAAGTTCAACTTAACACACTGCATTTTGGAGTCAGGACACATGATTTAGATCTGAAAGCCACAGGCATAGGATCACAGAGTTCTGAGACTTCAGGAAAACATAGTTAAGAAAAAGGATCCTTGCAACTATGAGGATAATGGCCTAATAAAAGGTGGTGCCTAACCCAAGTAAATAACGTCATAGAGATGAATGAACTACTGTAAGTTAATATCAACCACTTCCTGATGCTTACTGTGACTCAGAAAAAAAATCTGACCTTAAAATAAAAAATTTGATATCACTTCCATCATGATCATGATTGAGTCTTGGGTATGGATGAGAGAACATTAAAAACTATAAAGAAGCCAAGCCTGGAGCATCACACCTGTAATTTGAGCAGCTTGGAAAGTTAAGGCAGGAAGCTCAAGGCAAGCTTGGGCAATTTGGCAAAACCCCAAATAAAATTAAAAAAAAAAAAAAAACCCAGGGCTGTGTATAGTGCTTTCTGCACATCTTCATCTACTTTCAGATATTCTGGTCCAACACAACCAAATTCCAACATATAATTATAGATTTGTGTTTTCATTCACTTATTGGACAAAAATCACAAACACACACAGCCCCAAACATAGGTGTTCTATCTTGTCTGTGAATTGCTTTACAGCCAGTGTCTGGCTCAGAGTACATGATCAGTTAAGTATTTGTTGAATGAATTAATGATGTTTGAACACTTGAAGGTTTGAAATATTGGACAGTTTTGGAGTTCAAGGAACTCCCAGTAGTGCAGAATGGGGGGAGTGCAGGTGAGGCCAAGGGGTTTCCAGGGGCAGTGTGGACTTCATTTGGAGGATAATGCATAACCACTGAATGTTTAAAGCTGGTGAGTGGTGGGTTTGTGAAATTATTATCTTTGTAACTTTGAAACATTAGAAAAATAAAGCTGAAATGAAAGTAAAATGGCCACTACGGGAATTTTGCAGGAATCTATTTAAGAAGCAATGAAGGCAGGAGTTGTGGCTGTGCTGTGGGAAAGAAGCAAGAACAGTTTGAAAGACATTAAAAGAAGTGGGGAGGATGTGCAGGACATTTGAGGAGATCAGAAATAAAGCATAAGGTTGCCTGTGTTTCTAACCACGAACGCAGAGATTAGAAGAGAAGTTTGGATAAGAAAAACTGGTATTCTACATTATTATAAACCTGCTGAGGTTAGGTAGTGTTGCCTTGCAGGCTTACTGGGACTCAGAAAATATCTGACCTTAAAATATAAATTTTGATGTTTTGGTTATAGTTGAAATCTTGTGTGTAGGTGAGAGAACAATAAAAAATATACAGGAGTGAAGACTGGGGGAATCACACCTGTAACTCAAGCTACTTGGGAATCTAAGGCAGGAAAATCCCAAGTTCAATGCCAGCTTGGACAACTTAGCAAAACCCTGACATGGAATAACACCAAAGGAAGGATGAGGGCTGTGTAGCGTGCTTGCTTAGCATACACGAAACCTCGCATCAATTCTCAGTCCTGCAAAAAGGACAGAAAAACAAGGAGTGTATGAAGGGAGAATAGAACTGTTATAGGGCATCCTAAGAATATATGACACTTATGGCTGTGTGAACCAGAACTCACACACAAAGCTTAAGCAAAGCCAAGAGGAGGAACATGAAATTGTCACCTGGAAACACAGGGGGAACAAGACACTTTTCCTCTTCAAGGATGGTATGACCAAAATTTTAAAACACTATAGAAAAATGCAAGTATGTCTCTTGGGTTTAACAAAGGATTCTTAGTGGCTTTCCCAAGACCCTAGCGTAAGTCCAAGTAGAGTGAGCAGGGGCAGGTAGATGAAAATGAAAGGCCTCCTTTACCAGCTGCCTGGTAGAGATGGAAAGGAAGAAGCTGTGAGGGGCACTGAGGTAAGAATAGCTTCCTGATGATGATGATTTAGACCTTGAAAACTGTTCTATCAAACAGCCCTTGATATCATGCATTTTGCAATTTATATAAAAGATTGCTCTTTAAATGTGTTGACAATTTCAAATCTCTAGTTTCAAAGCTAAGAAACAAAAACACCCCGTAGCTCCAATCCCTTTGGCTTGGTACCACTGTTGGGATGCCTGTGGGTGCATTCATTGTTTTCTCTTTGGAAATGTTTTTTCAGTCTCTCAGGATCTGGCTCTCCAAGCATATTTAACAAAGCATCAGGCCGTGGCTGGCTCCTGCAGGAATGACCAGTGAAATAAAAGGACTTACTTTGATTCTTTGTCACTTGTGTCCACGTCATCATAGATGATAACATCCTGAGACCTAAGTCCTAGGGCACAGACAGGACCAAAAAAAATGATTAGGTATGCTTTATACACTCTGGCTTTCCAAATTATACACAATGACCTACTTATCCAGATGCATCCTCAAGCCCTTTATCTGAACAAAATGAGTCTCTTTGGGGAAGACATTCAATTGAAGGATTAAAAAGCAGTGAGCTCTCTGAATATCTGACCTGCATGTACATTTACATCAACTTGATTTCATAAAATGTAATGAAATTGTCCCCATTTTCTGGAACTGAAAAATAATTTATATCAATAACATATTGAGGGGGCTTTTCTTAATATCCAGTGGGGGGATGGTAATGTCTTTGCTGATCCCCCCAAGACATACAAAATTGTATTGGTTTGAAATAATTGTTCCTTTGCAATACTATCATATTACATTGAATCTTAGTACATAATGATAATTAGACATTTCCAGTAGGTATAGTTCACAATACCATGCAATACAAAATTCCATGATTTTCAGATGATTTGCCATTTGAACAAGCTTGGGATAGTTTGATATATTCACAAGTTATGTTCAATTTTTCATAATCACTCTTAGCTTTACTAATTTCCCACAATACCTTTAAACTCTGGGTGGGGGTATAATTTCTACATCACTTATTGTGACATCAAATCTTTTTGGAGTTTAGGGTATTTTCATATAGGCAGTAAGATATGTAGAGATGTATCTTGGATATAGGAGTCAAATATAAACTTGAAACTAGTTAATGTTTCATATACACTTAATACACATATCCCAGTGATAATTTCATACAGTAGTTTACCATGCCTGCTATGTGATAGACCTGTCATATGAAGTCAAATATAGAACTTTTCAATTATAGTAGTAATGAAGTTTCAGATTTTGGAGCAATTTGGTTTGTGGATTTGAGGATTAGAGGTAATCTCTGTAAAATGAATTCCTATTCCAAGTTGCCTTTAAAAAATTTTTATGACAGTATTTTGGAGTGCTTCAATTTTATCAGGTGTATAATAACCTTTGATATTTAGCATGGCAGCTTATATTTCTGAAATATATTTTTGAATCACTGAATCACAGTTATAAATGAAAGTAACTTTCCTGCTAGTGTCCATGAACAAAAACCAATGAACAAAAATCACACAGTCCTCATTCATTGTCAAATTCCATGGACTAGACATGTATTAAGAGCATCCTATATGTCAGGCATTGTGGTAATTTATACAGTGTTATTTAAATAGCAAAGCAAAGAGTGTTCCAGGAACCCATTCTTATTCAGGTAGTGTGTGAACTGCAGCACGTTCATACTCCATTTATCATGTCTTAATCTGGCTATCAAATCCATCAGGGGTAAGTGGAACAATGCAGAGTGCCTAAGTTTCATAGTCACAGAGTCTTGGGTACAAATTCCAATCACAAAGCACAGATGTGGATCCTAGAGCCTCCTGTAAAGACAGCAACGTCTGCTTATGGAAGTGCTGGAAAAATGTTTCTCATCTCTCCAAACAGGAAGTACCATTGTTTAAGATATCTTCTTTCATTCTGTTGGGTCCAGTTTTCACTGGGAAAGCAGGAAAGATTACCAATGCTCTTCCCCTGCCCAATAAAACACCAATCCTGAAGACAGCAATATCAATGGACAACATCAAGTAAACATTACTTACCTAAATCAGGCAGTGACATGGAAAATCCATTGCTAATGAAGAAAAGATTTAAAAAAAATGTCAAGGAACAAAGTCATGCTCATTGTCAGATATATCCAAAATACCATTCTGATGGCAAGTGTCCTGGTCCTTATGGTACTGAAATAAGACTCTTGCATCTGTGTTCTGATTGGCTCTACCCCATTCAAATGAGCTCATTCATCCCTGTGGACTGTCTCACTTCCTAACTAGACTACTCAGGCTGCCTTGCAGCCTTCTAAGATACAATCAGATTTACTGAATGAGCATAGAGATTGATGAGAAAGAACAGTACACAGATGAACTCATGGGGATTCTCTGCAGAATTGCAGCCCATCTGTGTTTTATAAGGCAAAGGAAGACTTACACAGAGAAACTCATGTCTGGTGGAAATGTAAAATGGCAAATTGCTAAGTTGGAGAGGACATGCTCTCCAGCTAGATTTGGTTCTCTTCTCTTATCGCTAAAGAGGTCACATGAAAAGAGATGTGTGATGAGAAAAGGGAAAGGAAAAATAGAAAAGAAAGAAAAAGTCTATTTGATGTCTTTAAATTCAGTACTACAGGTATTTTTGTAGTAGCCATGAGTCAGGCCCTTCCTTATGCTGGGTAAGATGATTGGATACAGTTTCTGTACTTAAGGGAGATAGAAATTCAAGTAACGAAGTCTCCCTGCTGTGATCTAGACTGCAGTGCCCACACTCCTGTCCACTGGATCTCTTGGGAGATTTAGCTCCAGCAGACAACTGACATAAAATCACAAAATTTCAAGGCTGTGTAATTGGGAAGAACTTTAGAGGAGAATAGTTCATGCTATCTCAATGCAGGTGATGATCCTGGCAAATTATTTTCCAATGTCCTCCCAAAGTACAAATCTAGACATGTGTCTCTCTGTATCAATAATGTGCAGAGAGAACTGTCCGCAGAGGCTGTATAGTCTCCTTCCATTGCATCCATGAAGGAACGACAGTCCTGTAAGCATAAATGAAAGAAAATCCTGCCTCTTTCACTGCTGGTGGATTTGGAACCTCCACGAAGATGTTACATGAGGACCGGGCCTTTCTACGTCCAGGACCTTGAGATACACAGACCACTCGGCAGATCAGGTTACCCACATCAACATGATATACACATTGCTGCTTTCAAAGGAGACAAAGTAAATGTGGACATGTACACAAGTGAGACCACTGGAGAGTGTGTGGCCAAGAGAGGATGAAACCACTAGAGGCTGTGAGGCCAAGAGAACACGAAGAACACTGGAAAGTGTGAGCCAAGAGAACATGAAAACCACTGGAGAGTATGTGGCCAAGAGAACATGAAAACACTGGAGAGTGTATGTCTAAGAGAACATGAAACCACTGGAGAGTATGTATCCAAGAGAACACGAAACCACTGAAGAGTGTATTCAAGAGAACATGAAGAGCACTGGAAAGTGTGATCCAAAAGAACATGAAAACCACTAGAGAGTGTGTGTCCAAGAGAACGTGAAACCGCTGGAGAGTGTGGGTCCAAGAGAACATGAAAGGATATAACGTCTAAAGTAATGCTTAGTGATAATGACACAAGGTGCCAAGGATGACTACAAATTTTCTATTCTGAATCTTGTCTGCTTATCCTGGCAATTTTTTTCTCACTAGTTTTTTTGTAGGGTGTCATGTACTGGGGCCGTTATAGCTGTAGATTCTGACACTCTTGTCACTGGTGATGAGAATTCGATGGAAAACAGCAACCCGTGTGCCTGCAAGGCAGTGTTGCCGATACCCAGGAAGAAAGGCTAAAGGGGCTGTTTACCTGACATTTTCTTTTGACTTGGTTTTCCTCATTCTGAATATGCCCTTTTCTTTCCCGAAGAGCTGCTGCAATCTTCTCAGTGCTGCTCTTCCATCTACTCTAAGAGGAATGAGGAGATAAAACAACATGGCATTTGAGACAGTTCTAGAACTGGGATAGAATGCTGTTGGATTATCAAGAACCAGAGACCTCAGCCTAACGTCCAAAAGACTACCTTGTGAAAGCACAAGGAAAGGCCTTGGCAATTAGGAGTGAAGTCTACTGAAGTTATGAACCAAAATCTTCCTTTTCAAGAAGAAAAAACTTGGGGAAACAACTTCTCCAATTGGTGCTAAAGATACATCAGAGAATCACTGACTCCTGGAATTGCCATCACTGGATTTTAACATACGCTCCAGTAACTGAGTGTACAGCAGTGGTGACGTACTGATGGGTCAGCTGATGATGAAATTCCAAGTATCCTATTGGTATAGGGGGATGTAGTTAAAGAGTTCACCCACATAACCAGTCCAGTACCACTGTGCCCTTCATCCCCAGACTTCTCTCTAGTGACTGTGCTGTTTTCTTTCCCTTGCTCTTTATAACTAAATTTGACCAATGTTGATCATTTAAACAAACATCATTTGCAATACCAGTGAATAAATTCCAAACCCTGGCATCTGTCTGACTAACTCACAAAGACAAAAACTAAATTATATTTATTGTTTTGATCCTGGAAAAGCAACTATAAAATCAAGGCAAATTCTATTGTTATTTACTTCCTCCATCTCAACTACTTCTTAATGCATAATATAAAAGTTCTCTACTCTAGAAAATGGACATTTTCTTAAAGGAGAAAGCAACGAATCTTCAAATCTTCAATTTTATGATGTATTGTTGTATGCACTAATGAATATGTTGCCAGTGACAATGTAATATTTCAATAGATTATCATCACTCAATGTAATCTTCCCTCAGGGACAGTGGTGGGATATGGGGCTATGGCTTAAACCCTGGCTTACTAGGTAAACAGGAAACACCATCAACCTACAATCCAAATCCAAGAAAGAAACTCACTCTGGTTTTTGGTCATTATTCTTTGCTTTGTAGATATCTTCATACATTTCTTCACTATTATCTTCTGAAATTCAGAAGCAGACAAAAAACAAAATATGAATGAATATATGTGAATCACCAGGTACTTTCAACTTTCTTTCGTTAAGTGGCTTTTGTTGAAATATATGCATATTTTATAAGCATGTGATAAAAATTCATAAGCATGTATAAAGCTTTGTACAAATGAGAACTAGGTGTTTCTTCTGAGTCTGATTCCATGTGGGATCTGGTTCAGCCAAAGGTAGCTAGTTTCTCAATGGCTACATTCCTTTCACCCTCCATCCTTCCCATGGTTAGTGAAGAACAGCTGTAGTTTTCTATGCATGAGACAGCGTGCTGAATTCTGGGGAAACAAAGGAAAACCCACATCTCTCTTTACATAAGCCTAACATATAAGCTTAATATACACAGACAGATGCAGGCTGTAGCCTGGAAATGGAGTCTAGAGAAAATAGGATTGGATTCAATGTATAAATGTTAAAGTTCAAACTTGACTGAAACATAGTTGAGATGCAGAGTTCTTTAACTTTCCTCTGTACCTCTGTTCTCTTGTTACAAGGTGAGTATTGGATTTAATATTCTCTGAGGTTGTTTCTACATGTCAAATTTCTGAATTCTAAGTAGCCAGCCCAGAATATGATTTGATTAGCCTGTGTGTGTGTGTGTGTGTGTGTGTGTGTGTGTGTGTGTGTGTGTGTGTGATATTACAAAGAGAGAGAGACTGTCTCACTCTTCAGCCCAAACTATCCTGGAACTCACTATGTAGGTCTAAGCAAGAAATGGGAAAGAAGATAGGAGAAAAGGGGGAAAGAAGGGAAGGGTAAGCAAAACTATGGATATCTAAAAAAGTAAGATAAGAAAACCTGCTATCTTATAAGTTATTAGGAAATGCTACCTAAAAAAATAAGTATCCTCTCTAGTGATTTGAGGGTAGCCTCAGAGGCTCACATATTTGAATTCTTAGTCACCAAGTATCACTTTAAATGGGGGTGGGCACCTCAAACACCCTTTGGTTGGCAATTGTAGAGGTAGAGTTGGCAGGGGATCACCTTCAAAGAGAAACTGAATACAGTGGGAGATGGACCCACACAGATGTTGAGAGAGAGGCAGGCCACACAAAGCCTTTAGGCCAGTGCTTTTCAATCTGTGGATCATGACTCTTTAGAGTTCAGACAACCCTTTCACTAGGGTCACTTTTAAACTATTCTGCATATCAGATACATTATAATTCATAACAAAAGCAAAATTATAGTTATGAAGTAGACAATGGAAATAATTTTATGGTTGGAGTCACCACAACATGAGGAACTGTATTAAAGGGTCACAGTAAGAGGAAGGTTGAAAACCACTTCTTTAGACCATGTTGATATTGATATTAAAAAAACACTGAAGTTGGGGCTACATACTCTTCAGTAAGTATTAGGAAGCCCTGATGGTATTTTAAATAAAAACATACACCACTTATCAGACTTGTGCTGTGACACCAAAGAAAAGAACAATTTCATGTGGAGAAGCTTCTGCCACAAGAACACCATCCCTCCGTTCAACAAGCCTCAGCCCACCGCCCTTAGCTTAGTCTTGACATCCAGTTTTTAGTGACTGAAAATGTGTCCAAATAAAAGGCCATGATCACCGCTCAGCCTCAGCAGTGTTCGGCGATTCCAACCAGCACTTACCGCTGTCTGAGGTGAATGAGCTGGAGAAGTCCCATTTTGGTCTGTGAAGGAAGATGTAGAGACCATTAACATTAGCACACCAGCACAGTCTTACCTCATCCCTCCTTCTGGGGGGCCAGAGTACACTTACAACTCTTCTCTGGAGCACCCCACATCATCATAAGTCTTCTCTGAAGAGGAGTCTGACCTAGTGGTACTTGAGCTTGGGGTTTCTTTGGTCACCTCCAAAGCCTCCACATATCCACCTATAAGGGAAATGGGGAAACCCGTGAGACAACGCCACCAGTTATCAGGAGCACACCTGCACTCATCCCAGGCAATGGGGCAACAGCAGGAAAGGCAGACTAAGTGTGATGAGACTGGAATGCTGTCTCAGCATGTGCTGATTTGAGCAGGAGATGCCCCCAAGGCGCATGTGTCCAGTGCTCTGTCTTCAGTGGAGATACTATCTTGTTAGGTCCTGGAGGTGGAGGCTGCTTAGAGGAAATAGGTCAGTAGGGGGTTACCCTTTAAAGGCTGTTGCCATCCCTCCTTTGCTCTCTGCTTCCTGCCCACCATGACTTACCTTCTCCCCCACATGCTTTCACCATGATGCTCCACCCTACTACAGCTCTAAAAGTAGCAGAGCCAAGGACTGTGGAGTAAAACTCTGAGCCCAGAATCAGACTTTCCTCTGTCCCAGTGTTTAGTCACTGCACCAAAGAAACGGACAACATGATCTGCATGATCTTGGAGAAGCCTCTTCATCCTGCAGAGTCTGCTACAACAAACTCCCTGAGGTTGGGGTAATTGACAGCCCCTTCTATGCGACTGTGCAAGGATCAAGTCTACATTGATAATGAGTGCAAATTTGCCAGCAAGCCAAAGCTCTTCCCCAGTGGCTCTTCCAGTTACTTCTGGCTTTCTGTGTTGAAGTTCTTCAGCCCTGGAGATTTTCTCCACCATCTAAATTCTTTCTTAAAGTTTTGTAAGTTAATTGGACACATATCTATGTGTATTAATCATAAAATTATCCAGCAGATAACACGCCAATCTGAAAGTCCATAGGGATTGTTTGCACAGGTAGCCAGCCTGATAAGTGCAAACAGTTCTCAGCTGTAAACTTGTCATAACCAGAAAGCTGTCACCTCTTCATCGGGTGGTACAGCTTCATACTTAGGCTGTGGGTGAGTCAGAGCTATTTTCATTTCAGACATGAACTACTTATCATAAGAAGTGTATCTAAAAATATGCAATGAACAAAGTGATTTGTATCTATTAATTAAATGAACCAAATGAGGAGATTTTAATCCTATCACAAGAAGTATGTGACCCTCAAACTATTTCAAAGAGGGTCAGTTCCCAGAGGAAGGCGACTTAACATTTTCTAGAGAAGTTAGCAGAATAGTTTCCACAAAAGTAAAGATGTTAAGCACATAGTTGGACACTTATGTCTTTTTAAAAATGCATTCATTCTACTTTGTAGGTTTTGAATGTTTGCTTTTATATGTGTGTGTGTGTCACATGTGGACCTGCTGTCTGTGGAGGCCAGAAGAAGGTGTTGCATCCCCTGGACCTGAAGTTAAGGATGACTGTAAACTACCGTGTAGGTGCTGGGAACCAAACCAGATCTTTTGAAATAACAAATGCTCTTAACCACTGAGCCATCTTTCCAGTGCCCCCTCCCTTTTCTTAATCTTATTGGCTCATGAACAGCATTATGGAATCATCTTAGAAACATAATTCCGCTGAGTAGTACTCCATTGTGTAAATGTACCACATTTTCTCTATCCATTCTTCCAGGTTCTGGCTATTATAAATAGTGCTGCTATGACTATCGTTGAAGAGATGTCCTTCTTGCATGAATGTGCTTCTTTTGGGTATATGCCTAAGAGTGGAATTGCTGGATCTTGTGGTAGACTCATTCCCATTTTCCTGAGGAATCGCTATACAGATTTCCAAAGTGTCTGTACAAGTTGGCATGCCCACCAGCAGTGGAGGAGTGTTGGTGAATATCTTTTCCCAGTCTGTGGGCTGCCATTTTGTCTTGCTGACTGTGTCCTTTGCCTTACAGAAGCTTCTCAGTTTCAGGAGGTCCCATTTATTAATTGTGGATCTCAGTGTCTGTGCTACTGGTGTTATGTTCAGGAATCGGTCTCCTGTACCAATTTGTTCAAGGGTATTTCATTATTTCTCTTCCACAGGCAAATGGGTGGAACTAGAAGAAACCATTCTGAGTGAGGTAACTCAGTCACAAAAAGACAGGCATGGTATGTACTCACTAATATGTGGATTTTAGACATAGAGTAAAGGATTGCCAGCCTGCAGTCCATGCCACCGGAGAGGCTGGTAAACAAGGAGGACCCTAAGAGAGACATACATGGTCCCCTGGAGAAGGGAAAAGGGACAAGATCTCCTGAGCAAATTGGGAGCATGGGGGAGGGGAGAGGGAACTAGGAGAAGAAGAGGGGTGAGGAAGACATGATGGGGCAGAGAGGTTGAGTTGGGGGAAGAACAGAAGAGAGCAAGATAAGAGATAATATAATAGAGGGAGACATTATAGTTTTAAAGAGAAATCAGGCACTAGGGAAATGTCTGGAGAGCTACAAAGATGACACCAACAAACAATCTAAGTAACAGAGGAGAGGCTACCTTAAATGCCCTCCTCTGATAATGAGATTGATGACAAATTCATATGACATCGTATAGTCTTCATCCAGCAGCTAATGGAAGGAGAAGCAGACACCCACAGCTAAACCTTGAACTGAACTGAAATCCAGTTGCAGAGAAGGAGGACTGGTGACCAAAGGTGTCCATACCAGGCTGGTAAAACCCACAGAAACAGCTGACCTGAACAAGGGAAAACTCTTGTTGGTCCCCAGACTGATAGCTGGGAAACCAGTATGGGACTAATCCAGACACCCTGAATGTGGGTGTCAGTGAGGAGATCTTGGAAATCTATGGGGGGGCTCTTGTAGTGGATCAGTACTTATCTCTAGCATAGGAATGGACTTTGGGAGCCCATCCCACATGGAGGGATACTCCCTGAGCCTAGACACAAAGGGGTTGGCCTAGGCCCTATCCCAAAGAATATGACAGACTATGAAGACCCCCTATGGAAGGCCTCACCCCCCATGAGCAGAAAGGGTATGGGATAGGTAGGGTGTTAGTTGTGGAGGGGCAGGGAAGGAGGGGAGGGAGAGGGACCTGGGATTGACATGTAAAATAATTTTCTTTCTAATAAAAGAAAAAGAAACATAATTCACAAATGTATATCTTCAACAGACAATTCCAGATCCACCATAATCCTTCATGCCATTTCCATTTGTCTATCTTAGGCTTACTGAATTTCAAACTAACCCCATGATTTCAACTGTAAAATTTTCTAGTCTTTAAATCTACCCCATCTCCTAAAAAAGTCAACAATACCTTTCCTATTACTCAGGTGCCTTAGGTCCCAAGTGTTGGAGACATCCTTGACTCTTTTCCTCCATATCTCGCATCTAGCCAGCATTTGCCTGCCATCTCTAATGAGATTTTATGGCAAGTCTAGGCACAACTCCACAGTTCTCACACAGCTCTCCACCAACTTTTCACCTAAATTTCTCCAATAACAACGGATCCCCCGACTTAGCTTATATCCTATCTATTCTCGGCCAAGTTATTCTTTAAAATGCATCTCTGATCATGACTTTGTGTGTGTGTGTGTGTGTGTGTGTGTGTGTGTGTGTGTGTGTGTGTGTGTGTGTGTGTGTGTGTGTGTGTGCTGGAAGTTCTCAGTGGTTTAAATTAGCTCTGGCCTGGAAGTATTTGCTCTCTTTTCCTTTCTCCCTAGAATATTTTTGCACAAGATACACAAATGCACCTGCTATTTCTATTGCTTGACAAAACATCTGATAGAATCTTTTCAAGGAAGGGCGAGTTTAATTTGGCTCACAGTCCATCATGGCAGGAAGGTCATGGCAATAGGTGCCTGGGGTGTCTGGTCATGTTGCATCCACAGGCAGGTAGGTAGTGGAGAAAGATGGATGCTGTTACTTAGCTTGCTCTCTCTTTACTGTTTCTAGGACCCTAGAACATGGGATGGTGAGACTCACAGGCTGGGTGGATCTAGCCTTCGCAGCTAAATCCCTCAAGAAATTCCCTCACAGACATGTCAAGAGTTGTGTCTCCTGGGATTCTTTATTTGTGGATGTGGAAATCAGGATGCTTGACCAGTAAGATGAAGTGGAATTTATTTGGATAGAATAACTTACACAGGAAACAAGTGACTGTCACAGACTCCCGCTCCAAGGATGCAGACCCTGCCACCTGGATGCTCTCCGCAACCCGAAGAAGGTGCTTCTGAGCCCCAATTCAATCCTTTTAACTGGTTAAGTCCACACCTATGACTGCGCCTGTTTGGGTGTGGTCAGTGCTACATTTATTACTATATATTAATTGTACAAAAGAATGCACTTCTTTGTGGTATTCTCTTACATTCAGTTTATGTACTTTGGCGTCGTCACCACAAATAATCTTGTCTTCCTGCCCCCTCCCTCCACATGGACCCTCTGGTCTTCCTTGCTACTGTCTTTTTACATGAGAGGAAAAACATGATTAATTCCTTCTGAGTCCACCTTTCTCAGTTTCTCTCCAATGTCATCCATTTTCCTGTAAATGATAATTTCATGTTTTGTAGTGTTCATATGTATGTATATGTGAAAGCCAGCCATCAACCTTGGATGTTGTTCCTCAGGCTCTGTCTCCCTTGTTTTTTTTGTGAGAGACCGTATCACTGCCCTGAACTCACTGTGCTGATTCCCAGTGAGACCCAGGGATCTTGCCTATCTCTGTCTCTCCAGTGCTGGTATTATAAAGCATACTGCCATGCCTGTTTTTGTTGTTTCTGTTTGTTTAAACACAGGTTATGATGATCAAATTTGAGTTCTCAGGCACACCAAGGCAAGATTTTTACTAATGAAGCCATCTCCCCATCCTCCTCATTCTTCTTAATAGCATAAAATGTGTGTGGTGTGCTGTGATGTGCAATGTGCAATCGCAAGAGTTAATATTAAAAATTAAAAGTTGAATAGAAGCACCTGTGTTTGCCTCAGGCAAAAATATGAAGGGAAGTGGGAATTATTGGTAAATTGCTTTCAATTTGCATATTACTTTTCAATAAACCTAACATTATGGAAAGACAAAAAATGTGTGTGTGTATGTGTGTGTGTGTGTGTGTGTGTGTGTGTGTGTGTGTGTGTGTGTGTGTGTGCACATCCATGAATTCCCACACATGTGTCCCATTTTCCTTAGCTATTTTTCTGTAGAAGGTGACTCTATAGCTTGGCTATTTTGAGCAGTGCTCTGTTAAATTCAGGTGGGCTGACTTAGTTCCCCATTGTCATACACCCATCCCTGGTATAGCTGTGCCAAGTGGCTGTTCCATTTTTAGTTTTTCAAAAGACTGTCATACTGATTTCCATAGCAGCTTTCCTAGTTCACATTCCCACCAGCAGTGTTTAAGGATCCCCTCAACATTCTCTCTAGAGCTTGTTTCCTTTTGTCATGATAGCCATTCTGATTGGGTAAGATGGAATCTCTGGATAGTTTTGATTTACATATGGCTGAGGATGTTGAATGTTTTTCCATGTAATTTTTGTACTTATTTTGAGAAACGTATGTTGTATTCATGTGCCCACTTATTGATTGGCTTCTTTGATTTTCAGGGTTGAATTCTGAATTTTATACATACTCGATATTCATAGTTGGTTATAGCTAGCAAAGATCTCTCATTTGCCTGTGTGTTCTGCAGTATCCTTTGCCATCAGAAGAGTTTGCATTTGCACAGCCTCATTCCTCAGTTCTTGCCATTGTTTTGTGTAAGTCGTTGCTTAGACCTACATTTTAAAGGTTCTCCCCATGTTTCCTTCTTGTGACTTCAGGTTTTCAGTTGTTACACTTTTGATCCATTTTAAGTTGATTTTTGTGCAGAATGAAAGATAGGGTCTTCGGTCCTCTGTGCATGAAGAGGAGGAGAAATTTTTTTTGCTGTTTCTTTTACTGCTAAATCCTCATCTCTTGAGGAGTACAGGGCAGGCAAAGAGCACTCAAGTACTTTGAGTTTTGAAAAATGTGAATGCATCCTCTGTCTAGTAAGTTTAACTTGCACAGAATTTACTTATATTGAAATGGTCATCTTTTTTCATTTAACGTATTTTAATTTTTTCTCTGCTTTTTAAGTCTCTTTCCTGATTAAGGCTTCTGCTCTTCATAACTTTAAATTTTCTCATTTTAGAAGGTACATGTGTTAGTTTGTGTTTAATAGTTACTACTCTTCTTTTAAAATCTTTTTCTATTTTTTCCTCTAACGATTTTTTTTACTTGTTTGCTTTTGTATTTGTCTTTCTTCTGCAGTGCTGTAAATCAAAAACCTCAAGTCTTGTACATGCAAGGCAAGCACTCACAACTGAACTGCATCCCTAGTCCTGTTTTAACATTTAATGACAACACAATACACAGGGGAACACATCACAAAACTACAGACCAAGGATTGTCTCAAACTGAACATCTTCACATACACAGCTCCAGTGTCAAAGAGCGGCCCTCTGGGGCTCTCTGCTCCACATTATCCCCTACCACAGGTAACTGCTCTCCTGACTCCCAATCTGTTGGTACATTCTGTCTACTTTTGACCTTTGTACTAATGCAGCAATGCAGTTTGTACTCCTTGGTGCTGCACACTTGTATTCAGTATTATGTTGAGAGATTCTTTCAGGTTGTTGCAGCTAGTTAATTTACCAGGACCAAATTTTCTCTTTCATTGTATGGACAGGGTATGATGTATAGATCTACCCCATTTGTTGTTGTTGTTGTAGCATTTCCCCCATAGGACACAGTCCTCACTAGTTAGTCAATGCTTTCTTAAGCCCTGTATCTCTCTTTCTGCTTGCCATTGAAGATTGATGTCTCAGCTTCCTGATCCTACCACCATGCCTGCCACTTGCTGCTATGCTCCTAGCCAGGAGAGATGAGGACTCTTATTCCTTAGGAACTATAAGCCCAAATAAGTTGTTCTTTAAGTTGCCTCAGTTGTGATATCTTATTGCAACAACAATAAAGTAATTAATATAATATGAATATGGACAACATCTTTACCTTGTCTGTGATTTGCCTGATTATTCTTTTCTTAATTGCAATTAAGAAATACATCCTAAGTTTGCCTAAGTCTTTTCAGGATAAAATAAGTTAATATTTGGGAAAATAGAAATGAGCTGAAGATAAAGCAACTTCAGAAGTGACTTTAAGGAATAAATTTAGACAAGTGGTGGGACACCATAAGGTAAGACAGTGGGCATAAAAGCATCCCAGGTAGAGGAAAGAGATCAAGTAAAAACTTAAGGCCCCTTTAGCACACAGCATGCTCTGAAAACACTTGACCATAGCTGTACCAGGGGGCAGGTGTGTGGCACAGGTGAAGCTCAGGAGGCTCCAGTATATTTTAAACGATGATGACTCCATTTTTTGATCACTGAATTTACCCCATTCTGGCTCTAATACTTCACATCCATGGCTTTCAGTTGACTAATGTGCTGCAATCGACCTTTCTTTTTTCTTTTTCTTTTTGGTTTTGAAGACAGGGACTCTCTATGTAGCCCTGGCTGTCCTGAACTCACTCTGTAGACTAGCCTGACCTTGAATGCAGAGATTGGTCCACCTCTGCCTCATGAGTGCTGGAAGTAAAGGCATGCACCACCGCCAACTGGCTGCAATGGACTTTCCTTTCCTTCATCTATGCAGCATCTTCTCTTATTCTCTTGATAACAGCTGTCTTGTTTTCCTTCCATGTGATGGTGTCTTGGTTTGAATGAGAATGGCCCACATAAGCTCATACATTTGAATACATGGTTCCCAGTTGGTAGAACTATTTGGGAAAGATTTGGAGGTGTGTCCTTGTTGGAGGAGGTGTGTCACGGGGGGTGGGCTTTGAGGTTTTAAAAGCTCATATCATTCCCATTTGCTCACCCTCACAGGCCTCATGCTTATGGATAAGAAATGAGCTCTCAACTGCTCTGGTACCGTGCCTGCTGGACTGCTGCTATGTTTCCTGCCATGATGGTCATGAATTCTACCTCTTGGAACCGTAAGCCCTCTATAATTCTTTCTTCTATAAGTTGTCTTGGTCATGTGTTTCTTCACAACAATAGAAAAGTAACTAAGACAGATGGTGTGTTGTTTGGTACAAATGATGATGCACACTCCTAGCTCAATGGGAATATGACATAGCCCAGTCCAATCAGATCATCATAGGTCTTTAATTTGTGATGGCATGTGACTCAATCGAAGTCAGCATAAGACTCACGTCTTTTATCTTTGGAAAGGTAAAAATTACAAGTTTTCCTTTGGTTCTTATCAGAGAATAGTTTGTAATCACTGCTTGCTGCCAGCTTGACTTTACAGGAACCTGAAAAACAGGGTTGCCTCAGAGGAGAACTCAGGATACTGTGTCCTTGTGATATTATCTGTGTGTCCCTGGATCCAGACATGCCTTGATCTTTTGCCAAGTGAGCCTGCTTTAAGTATGTGGTTTAACCAAGTATGATTTAATTCTTGTTTATAATGAAGGGTTCTGACCACCGTAAAGGAAGAAAATGCAGCTGAAATAGCCACTTTGTGATGCTGCAAGACATCACAGTTTGCCAGTAGTGAGAGCAGGGTCAGTAGACAGACAAGAAAAGAATGAGTGTCATATGACATGCTGTTGGATCTGGTCCTCATAATTCCTGTGAGTTCTGCCCTCAGATTCCTTTTTTAATGGAGAAATTGAAATACTGCAATACAAACTCACCACACAGCTGCTAAGTTCATACTTGTGTAGACTTGAACTCAAGCCAGTTGCCTCTAAATCTAGTGCTCTTTCCATTACTCCGAGGGAAACAGCCCTTACAGTCAAGTTACTAGGTACATAATAAATGTCCATTATATATCTGTAAATAAATTGTGATCTCAGCCATACTCCTCTTTAAAACAATTTGGTAGTGAAGAGATTCCAGGGGAAATGCCACTTACCCTTCTCTTGGGAGTGCCTGGTCAGCACCACATCCTCAGGGAAGAGCTTGTTCTGATTGATGTCAACCACAGCTTCCTGGTTTCCAGCTGGAAGACTCCATCTGTCCCCCTGGACTCCAGCCATCTGGACTTTTCCTGGTGTCTCTTCATATACACCTACCTAAACACATGAAGCAGGGAGAGCACTTCTGGGACTGATTGTCAAATCAGTTTCTTGCTCATGCATTCTGGTCTTCAGAGTGTGATCCTTAGTGAGAACAACTCTTAATTATTACAGGTTGTTACTAGACCCTACATCTTACCAGAATACACACTATACCCTTTATTTATTTCTGAAGAGCCAGTGAATGCCTGGCACAGAGTCAGGCCTATAGGAGTGCAACTACAAGTCAGACTCTTTATTCCATCTCAACCATCATGGCATCCCGTGAGAAGAAATATTACTAGTTCTCTTGATAAAGAATCTAGGCCGCTCAAATAACCGATGATGGGTTTCATTATTAGTATTCTACACAGAGAGGGCTTAGCCCTACATCCCTGTTCTCATCACCCATAAGGGGGCTTTTGGGTATCCCTCCTTTCTTTCAGTCTACTTGACATAGGTCTTTCTATTCACTACCTCACATTCCTTCTCAAGTCTGCATTGCTTTATCTATGAGACCTATATTGAATATAAGACAACATGAAAAGTTCTGGAAGTAGGCCAGTCAGTCAACTGAGTATCCCAGATACTGGTCATGGCGAACACTCACAAGGAATTAGGGTGTAATATGATATTACTTAAAAAAGTGTTCACAGCCATAGAAACAGAGGATAGAGAAATTTCTATTTTTCTTCGGGAGATTGAGTGTGGGAAATCTCCCAAAAGCAGAATTCATTAAATTCTATCTTTTAAAATGTAGGTAGGAGATTGATGGAAGGGGACAGGAATATCTGGCAGATTCATCAGAATGAGCAAAGATGGGTTATTTGGAGAAGTATTAGTGACCTAATAGTATGGAAGGGGTCGTGTGGAAGCTTTGACAAGAGCTAAGCTAAAGGAAGGGGGGATAGGAGAGGGAAGACTGAAGACAAGACTCAAAAGACAAATGGGGTGGGGCTGAATTATGAATGGTTTTGTATAACCAGGAAGGGGTTTGGGTTTTATTCCTTAGTTTTGTAAGGAGAATCAGTAGATGATACCGTTCAGATTTGGACTGGAGAAAGATCACATGTCTGAACTACATCATGAGCCCTAGGACACAGATACCTTGGAAGGATGCTTAGGATGTGAATCTTCTGGCTTTGGAGGTTCTAATTCATATGACTCTTTTTCCTGCATGCTGTTTTCTTCGTCTTTAAGTGTAGGTCTGAAATAGGAAGACACCAAGGAAGAGTAAGGTCTTCCATGTAGAGGGTAGAGTGGCCCAATCCTAATGAGATGACTGAGAAGAGTGGAGCTTTAAGATGAGGAATCAGGACTAGATCAACCAGATGCTTGAGCGTCTGTCTATTCCAGCCAGTGTAAGGTCAATTCATGCTTAAACTCTTTTAGTTCTCTAGTACCTGTAGGATGCAAACTAAGTCCCTGTGTAGTCCACCACTTTTCTTCCTTCCCCATTCTCTCTCTCTGTTCCTTTCCTCCACATTGGTTTGGATGTAGATTATCACAATTTCCCTCAACCCACCAGCTTATTTGATCACCTCTTTCTTTTTATTACTTACTAATTTTCCCAAACATGCCATTTGCATCTAACACATTGCTAACAAAACTAAGATGTCTTTGGTCTGAGTCATAATACTTGTGAGTCCTCCATTGATACCCTGGAGTAGCCATGTTGTCTCCATATCCCCAACTCTTTGCCTGTCTGGTTTAGATTACTGCAAGTTGTCTATGGATCTATCTGATCTATCTTCAATTACCCTTCTTTGCTTTGTCAATGAGAATTTGCTGCATGAATACAATATGGGCTAAGATGACAAGGGCAAGGAAGGTCACACAGGGTCACTGAGAACCTGCTTGACACTGGGTTCCGTACAAAGTCCCAGGGAAACAACCAGTTCATGCACTGGGAACATGGCCAGCCACAGCAAGAAAATGAGTTCAGTTGTGAGTCATAGGTGGCTAGACGATGCCTTCCTTTTAGAGATAAAACTTACCTCGGTTCTAGATGTGGAAAACTCCTCCAAGGCTGAAAACAAAGAAGAAAAGTCACTTTTTGTGAGTTTACCCAAAGCAGGCTCTGTTGTTGGTTATAAATCATCAGATGATTTGATCAAACAGGAGGTGAAGTCTCAGGACATGGCACAAGCAGACAATGGCCACAGAGAGTTCCATGTGGGATTGAAGCTCAAGCAGAAGAGGAACCAACATTTCTGAAGGTGCATGTGTGCGAGTTACAGCACGCAAAAGGACTCAGATAGTTTTCTCTTCATCCCTTTCCAGGCATGCCCCTGAAGGAGAAGAGCTTCTGGATGTACAATATGTGGCATCCAGGCAGTTTCGGTGGCCAAAGGTCAGTACATGAGTCTTGCTTGGATTATACCCTAACTGCATGATCTCTGATCAAAATTCCACTCTTACATGGCAGAGATTTAATTCTGTTAAGATTACATCCTAGTGATTACAACACGAAACAGCCCCCTTCCCCCTAATCACTAGTCCCACATCTGATGTCATTAATTGTTTGGAATCTAGCCAAGAACCCTGAAGAAAATAGAAAACAAGAATCTGAACGGTTGCCTCTTAAGGCCAAGCATAGCGGCTCCCAGACATCCTTAGAGGAGAGCCCTGCAGGCCTTCATTCAGTGCCTAGTGGCTCTTCAAAGAATTCTAGCAAATTAACACCAGGAAACAAGTCAGATGAACCCTTTTCAATGCCTTTCAATGTTAGTTACTGGATTATTTAACAGCTCTACATCATTTATAGTGGAAGCAGGGGTACTGACTCCCACGGTTATTTTGGGGATTGAGTGTTGTTGTATAATTCCTGATCAAATAAAGGGCTTACTGCTAGACACCAAAGTGCCAGCAGGAGGCAGACAAGGTAACTGCCAGAAAGGATGACAACCACAGAAAACAGCCATGAGCTCTAATGTGAGTCAACTAGCCTTCTGCAAGGATTCAGGAGCATGAACTGTGCTTACACAGCCCTACAGCCAAGTCTTCAAGAAAGATGAACTCGAACTCTGCTTGCCCAGCTTAAAAATACAAAATGTGCCCACTAAGGGTGGACTAGACCCTTAAATGACCCCACAAAAGTGCTTGGGAAGCACCTGCTATGTGTCAGACACTGTACCTCATTGCTCTCTGTAATTTGAAGATATGCCAGTCCCGTTTGCTGAACATCTGCTGTGGCAGACATGGTGATAAACTTACTGTCCCCATGGGGAAATACTCCATTTACAGAGAGTAGAGGTTCAGAGACCTGAATGTCAAGTTCCAGGTACTTCTGAACACACCATTCCATTGGTGCTTGCCTTATGCTCCCCCTCACAAGACTCCAGATGTGGGGTTCTATTCTCCTCATGGTACAGGTGTCCGGTACAATGTCCTTGTTGACCAAGATTCAAGGTCATAGCCAGGTGCAATTTTGCTTGGGGCCTCAACTGAACTGCTACATCACCTCCAAGGTGGCACTTAACACCACACCAGCAGAATCCCAGGAAGTATGCTTTCTGGGCCCTGGCTGTTTTCTCAGAAGCCTAAGATATATAAATTTGGGTTGTCCTGGAGGACATTTCTCTCTGAAAGAGATGGTTATTAAAGGGCATTTTGGCACAGAACATATGAGATGAGGGTTCAGAAAAACAATTCAGACAATGTCTGCCCATCTCAGTACACACCTCCTTATTCTGTGTTAAAGGCTTGGGGCTCAGAATCCTGACCACTAAGAGCCTAGAAAAAGTCTGTTGCAAATAGGGAGCTTTCATCTTGCTGGAAAGTTCCCTAGACTTACGTCTAGGGAATGTACTACTCTTAGTCACACATCAGTAAGGACAGGAGGAGAATACCTTTTGGAGTTCTTCAATTTCAATTTCATAAGTGGCTAAAAATAAACAAAAGATATTTCAAGTCAGTTTATCCACTCATTTCTTGCAATATCCAGGCTTAACACAATTTACATGATTACAGAAGTCCAGTTTTCTCACCCTTCAGAGCATCCATCTATGACCCACTCTGAGTGAGTAGGAAAATTTCTAAGGTATCAATGGTCAAGGTTTGAGTTCTGTTGGGGATTTCCAGGATGGAATTTATAGCCTATTTTGAAAGCATAAGAAACCATATCTTAAGTTTCCTGGTTAAGTAAATGGATACACATATCCTTCTTAAAAAAATCATTTAAAATCAGTGTTAGCACTTAGGAGACAAATGTGAAAGGTGTGTGTGAGTGTGTGTGAGTGTGTGTGTGTGTGTGTGTGTGTGTGTGTGTGTGTGTGTGTGTGTGTGTTGGGGAGGGAGGCAGACTAGCAGGAACTTGAGTTTAACTCAAGAGATGAATGCCATATTTTGCCCCAAGTACTTTGTTTCCTAAACATGGCTTGAAAGAGGAGAGAAGAAATCATCCTGAGCGAGGTAACCCAGTCACAAAAAGACAAACATGGTAGGTAATTACTCATTTATGGATTTTAGACATAGAGCAAAGGATTATCACCCTACAATCCACACCTCCAGAAAAGCTAGGAAACAAGGAGGACCCTAAGAGGACCTCCCCGGAGAAGGGGAAAGGGACAAGATCTCCTGAGCAAATTGGGAGCATGGGAGGAGAGGAGAGGGAGATAGGAAAAAGAGAAGGGGAGAAGAGGAGGAGAGAGGAGGACATGAGGAAGCAGGAAGGTTGAATTGGGGAAAGAATAAAGGAGAGCAAAATAAGAGATGCCATAATAGAGGGAGCCATTATAGGTTTAAAGAGAAATCAGGCACCAGGGAAATGTCTAGAGATCTACAAGGATGACACCAACTAATAATCTAAGCAAAAGTGGAGAGGCTACCTTAAATGCCCTTCCCCGATAATGAGATTGATGACTACTTTATATGCCATCCTAGAGACTTCATCCAGAAGCTGATGGAAGTATAGAAGCCGACACCCACAGCTAAACACTGAACTGAACTCCTAGAATCCAGTTGTAGAGAGGGAGGGGTTATGGGCAAAGGGGCCAAGATCAGGCTGGTGAAACTCACAGAAACAGCTGACCTGAACAAGGGGGAGCTCATGGACCCCAGACTGAAAGCTGGGAAACCAGCATAGGACTGATCCAGACCCCATGAATGTGGAGGACTCAGAAATCTATGGGGCCTCTGGTAGTAGATCAGTATTTATCCCTAGCATACGAATGGACTTTGGGACGCCATTCCACATAGAGGGATACTCTCTGCTTAGCCACATGGGGGAGGACCTAGGCCCTGCTCCAAAGGATATGACAGACTCTGAAGATCCCCATGGAAGGCCTCACCCCCTCCCTGGGGAGCAGAAAGGAGATGGGATAGGGTGTTAGAGGGGGCAGGGGAGGAGGCGAGGGAGAGGGAACTGGGATTGATATGTAAAACAATCTTGTTGCTAATTTAAATAAAAAATAGAAAAAAAGAAAGGAGCCCAAGAAGATGTAAATATCTCTTGACTTTTCCCATGCTTCTGTGGATGTTACTTAATGAAATCATGACTTTCTAAATTATTCACAAATATTAGTGGCAAGAACGGACATAAAATTTGAGTCCTGCCACTTTCTTCTTGGGGAATTCAGATGAATTCCTATGAGCCCTGGGCTGCTCATCTGTGAAACTGGTCCACCAGTACCTTCAAGATGGCGATTAACATTGTTAACAGGACACTGGACATTGTATGAAAAGTGTCAGATTGCCCAGAGAATTGCTTCTCACATGCTTTTTGCTTAGCAAACATCTATAAAGTTTTGAACTGCTGACAGAAGTGTGAAGCAGGTGGGGCTTCTGCTATGTTTCTTCTGCTATTGTCCTGAAATTGATTAAAAAAAATTTGCTCCATTGCTCAGCTCTTAATAGAAACATATAATTAATTCACTGACAAAATAAATGTAGTAGTTTTCCCTAAAATTTAGGTTTTCTTGGATCTAAAATTCTACATGCATAGTTAATAATGTAGTTCATGTAGGTAAACCAGATGTTCATCTTTACTGACTTTTAGAGGAAGATACTTTTTACCCCTTACTTTTATTTTTGTTTGACACATACCCCCCTTTTTTTAAAAAAATAATGAATCTCTTTATGGGGCTGGAGAGATGACTTAGCAGCTAAGAGCCCTTGTTGCTCTTGTAGATGACCTCCATTTGAGTCCCAGCATGCCCACCATGTCTCAGAACCATCAGCAACTCCAGTTCCAGGGACTCTGACAGCCTCTTCCGACTTCCCTGGGCACCAGGCACACTCACGGTGCACAGACATGCGTGTAGGCAAAACATTCATATCCACAAAGAAAACTAAATCTAAAAAAATGTAAATCTACTCATGATTCAATTTCCCCATATTGACTTGTTTCCACTTTTTAAAGAGATAATCTCTTTTATGGGCCTGTCTGTGCTCTTCATAGAATTAACAAAGTATGATCTCACTTTGCTTCCCCTTAAACACCCTGGAGAATATCAGTGCATATGATGCCCTAGAAACTACAAAACCAGGGCTTGCAGATGCTCTGGGGATGCTTGCTCCAGTACATAAGCGAAGATCATACACATTCAGCTGATGATGTCCTTGTAGTGCCAAAGGGAAGGCTCTCCATTGGGAAGCTTCGGGAACCAAACTTACACCAAGGTAAGAATGCAAGGCTTATGCTTTGTTGGTAGTCATGGGAGACCTGCCCTTTCCTAAACAGAACCTGAGGGGGAGTGGACTGGGGAGTGGGAAGAAAGAGGGGAGGGGCAGAAAAGGGAGAGGAAACTTCAGCCAGGCAGTAAAATGCATGCATGCATGAATGAATGAATACAAGGCTTGAAAAAGAGCAAGAAGGGGCAGATGGAGAAGTTCAGAGGGAGGAAAGGGGAGGGAGAAATGATGTAACTACAGTCTCAAAAATAAAAGAAAGGGAGGGTGGGCTATACTAAAAAAAAAAAAAAGTCAGCAGGAACTAGGAATTGAAACAAGATTTGACCCCCAGCTTTGGAGTCCTCGCTCACTTTCTATGCAGGGGTCTGTAAGTTCCCCCCTCTAACGTGGCTTTACCAGGTGGCAGAAAAAGAGAAACCTCCAGAAGAGTTTCCTCAGCCACTTTGCAGCTGCAGAGGTCCACAGCCTGGAGGCCTTCCACTTTTCCATGCACTATACCCCACGAGATCTTAGACTAGCCTGTCTTCACATCCGGAGGTGAGATGACCATCCTTAATATTAAATAACTCAATGATCCAAAGCAGCAAACATCTTCACAGTGTAGGCAATAGGCTTCCTTTTGATACTAAATATTTACCGATATGGAAACCCACACTGAGGGAAGTGAAGCAGATTGCCCAAGGCTGCTCAAGAGAACAACTTCCCGGTTTAGAACTTCCTGGTCTGAGGGAATCCCCAAGGCTCTTCAAGATGCCCCAAGAATTCCCTGGCACCAGGAGGCACAGTCACAAGGACACTGGTCTTGATGACCACTGTGGATAATTATGCAATTTCCAGAACAGCCTGAGTCCTGTGACCCAAGACTGAGCTCTGCAATGGTGGGCACTGTGTAAGCTATGCACCCAAAGCTGTTGGGTTTGTTTCAAGGGACAGAATCACTGATGGGACAGCAGACACTAATCACTACATCCTATCTTTCCTGTCTGCTCCCTATCTCTCTCTCCCAACCCCTTTAAAAAAAATTAGATTCTTCACCCGAGAGAAACATTATTAAAATTAATTTTTGTAAAGGTGTGAGAATTAAGTTCCTGTTTGACATTTTTTGTAACCTATAGATAGTAATACACACTCCACCACTATTTCTTAGAAGGCTGTCTTCATTGAGTTGCTTCTACATCTTTGTAAATGGAGGGCAGGGGGCAGAACAAGAATTGTTTTGCATGTTTACACCTGCCTGTCTCTGGTTTCTCAGCTTCATTCCTCTACACCAGGTCTCTCTACCAAAGCCACATGATCTTGATCAAGGTATCAGTCTTTCAGTTGGGTGGCTGGTCTTTCCTACATTTTCTTCTCAAAATTATCTGCAGCTGTTTTAAGTCCCTCTGCCTTTCCATATGCATTTTAGAATAATCCTGTCTATAGCTACAAAACACCTTGCTGGGATATTTATAGGAACTGCCTTAAGCCTATGAGCCACTTGGGGAGAACTGATGTGTTGTTTTTCACTAACTGTCAATTTTAATCTATTGGGTCTTCTAATCCGCAAACATATTATGTCTCCTCACTCATTTGGATTAGATTTGATTTATTTAATCCAAATTTTATACTCTTAACATTTAACTCTTGTGCATGCTGTGACAAATTGACGTCTACATGTTTATCTTTTGGAAAGAAAACTTAAAAGGTATTGTACTTTTCCAATATTAGCATCCATGTGCACACTGGTAGTACATAAAACCACAACTGTTCACTAGTTCTTGGAGGCAGGGTGTAGGGGTTGTTTCTCTGTTGGGCTCTTATAAACACTTAGGGATTTCTGCAAATTAAGATGCTATCTTTCTTTGCCCTTTCATTTCCTGGTTAGATCTCGTAGCTCTACATTGAGTAAGAGCAGTAGGTGAGGACATTCTTGTTTTGTTTCAAGTTTTGGAGAGAAAGCAGTGCCTCTTTATCATCAGGTAGCTAGTTCTGCAGGCTCCCTGTGAACAACCTTTATCAGAGCCAAGGAGTTCTTTTTCCAAGAATCATTATATTGTGATCAGGGCAGAATGTTGCCCAGTGTCCTTTGAATGTATTGTGTGATTTTACTGCTTCACTCTGCAACCATAATGAGTTTCATTGATTGATTTGTGGATACTGGGCTTTGCATCTCCAAAACAAACTGCATTGGCTTATGCCGCTGTATACGATTGCTAATATCCAGTGTTAACGGATCTTCATGGCTGCTCCCGGAGATCTGAGCCATTTTCTTATTTAGTTTTAGTATCTGGCTTATGTTAACTTCACGAGATGAGCCAGGAACTGGTTGCCTCTATTTTTCTCAAAGATACTACAAAGCATGGGTGATAGCTCTTTTAAGTGTTTGCAAGCATGTTTCAGTGAAATCACCTGGATACAGACACTCTTTGGGGAACTTGTTTGTATGAGGTGTAGGTATGTATGTGTGTATGTATGTTCTCATGTATGCAATGTGTATTGGGGATGTGTATGTGTGTATGCATGTTTTCCTGTATACAGACACACAAGTGTGTTGGGAGTGTGCATGTACACTTGGAGGCCAGAGATTGGTGTTGGGTATCCTCCTTAATGGCTCTTCATTTTACTTTCTGTGGCACGTTCTCTTTCTGAACCCAGAGCTCACTGATTCCTCAGGGATCCCTGCCCCTGCCTCCCAAATGCTGGAATTATAGGTAGCAGCTACACCTCCCAGCTTTCATGTGTGTCCTGGGAATTCTAACTCCAGCCCTTATACTTATATGGGAAGCTCTCTACCCTCTGAGCCAATACCTTAGCCCCTATTTGGGGGAACTTTTAAAGCTCTAAGTGCAGGTTTTTTTTCTACGGGTTATGGAGCAACTCAAATTATTTTGGGTGATCTGCAGTAGCTTAAAGGGATTGTTTCATTTTTGTTTAAGTTGCCAAATTCATGTACATACAGTGTTTTATAATGCTTCCTTATCTCTTAGTGCCCATGGGGTCTGTGAGGCTATCCCTGCTTTATTCCTGAGATTGTTAATTTTCTTGGTCAGTCTTTCTAGACATTTGTCAATTCCATTATCTTTGGAAGGGGGTGGGACACATCACTGAAATCCTCATGACTGCTGGCTATAGTTTCCCAGTTTCTTAAGTATTATTTGGCCTATCCTTGTCTACTATAAAAATGTCCTGCTATCAGGGATAGGCTTAGTCATCTCCATCCCCTCCCACCTGATTCCCTGCTGTTCCACACAGGGAGCTCCACCAGGCCTCACTTTCTGAACCCTTTCCGACTCCTTAGTCCACAACCCTTGCCTTCTTGGTGGCATTACTCTTTCAGTGCAGCTGGGACCCTTCACAAAATACTTGGGTTAGTAATTCCTTCTTTAGGGTACCTCAGGTGGTGTCCCTAGGAGGCCCATCTTTGGAATTTGTCAACGAATGGAGATCTCTTACCCAGCTTTCCATAGTCAATCCTCAGCTTCACCCACTAGCATGAGTGGCCCTGCCTGTGTGAAACATGCATACACCTGTCTCTGAAGCCTAGCTCATCAAGAGGAAGATGCACCAAGGGAAAATCCCTGACCAGGATTTTTGTGAGGCATTTCCATAATGGTAGGTTCTGGGTAAGGGAGTCTCAGGAGTCCAGAGAAAAAAAAGGTGAAGGCTCAGCCTCAAGCTTCCTCTCAGCCCTGTGAACCTTATGTCTGGTAGAAATTCATTCAGTGAGAATTCTGCCTACATGGGGCCCTAGCCTCTCTAGTCAGAGTGTGTGGGACAGTCCAGCAGTGTCACATGAATGGTGAACTTGCTAGAAATGCAGGCTCCAAGGCCACATATCAGAGCTGTGACCGGAATCTGTATTTTAAGATTTCCCAAGGATGAATGCATAAAATAGAAAGTGAAAAGCCCTGCTCTGTGCCTATGGCTAATATTCTACAAATCACATGGGAACATCTGGTTTTTTCACAGGTGATCTGGTTTATCCCAATTTGCTTTATCAGGGTACAAAGACAACTGTCTGACTTCTTAGACTTTTAGAATCCCACAGTAGTAGAGTGGGCAATGAATGAAAAACAAAAGCAAAAGCAAACAACAACAACAAAATCCTACACCTATGGCAGACATTAATAATCAGTTGCAGACCTTTCATCCCATGCCTGAATCTATCCTCTCAATTGTGTTTAAGACAGCCATCTCTGATAATAGACTTGACCCAGTAGAATTTTTTTTAGTAGTTATTCAATTTCTCACTCCTGGAAAGGAAAGTGAAATGTGTTCGGGAATATTATTTTAACTGTGTAAAGGTGTGTTACATTTGTTTATGCTTCATTTTAATTTTGGAAAGATGTGTTGCATTTATTTTACCTTGCCTGCCTAAAGCACCTGATTGGTCTAATAAAGAGCTAAACAGCCAATAGCAAGGCAGAGAAAGGATAGGCAGGGCTGGCAGGCAGGGAGAATAAATAGGAGAAGAAATCTAGGCCTGGAACAAGAACGAGATGAGGTGAAGAGAGGAGAGAACAAGGGAGACACAGAGTGGGGGGCAGCCAGGCAGCCACCAGCCAGCCGACACAAGAAGCAGTGAAAATAAGATATACAAATAGAAAGTAAAAAGCCCTGAGGCAAAAGTTAGATAAAGAGAAACAAGTTAATTTAAGTTAAAGGACCTAAGCTAGGCTGGGCACTCATAACCAATAAGTCTCTGTGTCATGATTTGGGAGTTGGTTGGTGGACCAAAAGAAAAATTGTGCTACAGAAATGTCAATATGTGTTCACAATTTATATCACAGACTTTAAGTATATATTCCAGAACAATGACTTCTTTCTTAGAACCCAAGTCTTCTTGTCTGTACAGCAATAATTGAGCCAGAAGAACTTCTGGAGCCTCCTTGCAAGGGAGATAAGCTCCCTCTGGGTAAGATGCAGCTTAGATTGATGGAAAGGTCATGGAGTATTCACACAGGCTGAGCCTGTTCTGCACTGTAGCTCTACCACACAGTGCTTGGCTCACTATGTACGTCTCATCCTCTCCAAGCTTCAGTCTCCTGTCTCTTGCAGTGGGGATGGAAACATTCAATCTGCAGGTGTCTGCACAGAGGACCTAGCAGAGAAATACAATCCATAGTGCTGGCTCTGTAAGTCCTGGCATTTACTGTAGCACTGGTATTTATTGCTTCTGCAGAGAGTTGGATGACACTGTCAGTAGAACAAAGACATTGAAAGTTGTAGTAGTGTTGCATCTCTGCTTCTCATTCATTTTCTTTAGGAATCCCCTTTGCACAAAGCATTCTGAGCATCATCAAAGGCTGGAGGATTTATCTCTGAACTCAAAAGCTACTATATAAAGCCCCTTTTCTTAATTAGATTGAACACAAAGTCTAATTCTCATGGTGTGCCATCTCTTTCTCCACACACTAAGTAACCTCAAGAAGGATATGAGAAGCAAGGTGAGATTTCCTTAAGTGAGAAAAATTAAATCACAGTGTCTTGACTTTTCCTCCTACCCACCTACAAAGGGCAAAGCAGTTAAGATGATCAGAGATAAAAAGGAATGGCAGGAAGGAGGAGGTACACAGCAGGAGTCACTTATTAGGAGTCCAGATCAGTGCTGATGCCCAGCTGGACTGATATATATTGTTAAGAGACTAGGAATGGGAGAGATAAAAAAGGAAATAAGATGGCAGAGCAGAAAATCTGAACATATCATTAGCTATAGGGAAAATACCATCTTGACACATTTTTACCCTGCACCTGGTTGTAATATTAATTGGCTTAGCAGACTTACCCTCCGCAGTTTCTCCTGCAGCACACAGGTTAATCGAGTTGCTAGAGTGACTCAGATATGAAATTCTTGTATCATAATTATGTGGTTCTTCCAACTCAGCACTGAAAAGAACGGAAGAAGAAATACATTGAACTCACATTTTTTTGACTCTGACCAGGGAAGCAGGTAGGCCAACTAAAGGCCTTTGCCTCTCCTCCCTCTGCTCCAAGTATAATCCCCCAGTCTCATCCCCATCTCTGTTGTAGACCATGCTCCCTGCTCTCATTTCCATGGGACTAAGCAGATCACCATGGAACATGATACTTCCTTCCTTCCTGTGGATCACCCCTAGGCCACATCTAGAAGGATATCAGAAGAATTTCCTATCAGGGATCACAGTCACCACACCTTCCTAAGAACTAGAAAGGGCAACAGAAACCAAGGAGCAAAACACCCACCCAAAAAACAGTAGACTAGATACTAGCACCTAGAATTACAATCTTCTGATACCCATATGCCTAGAAGCCAGCATAAAAACAAAACAATAACAGCCAGGACAATATGTTTCTACTAGAGCTCAGCAACACTACCACAGTGGGCACTGACGATTGCAACATATCTCAAGCACAAAACAAAGACATTAAAGTAGCCTTTATGAATATGATAGAGGACCTTAAAGAGGAAATAAATCTCTTAAGGAAATCTATGAAAAGACAAACAGCAGAAAGAAATGAACAAAATAGTTCAAGACCTGAAAATTGAAATAGAATCAACAAGGTAAACAGGGAAATCTGAAAATAAGAAATTTAGAAACCTGAATAGGAACCTCAGAGGCAAGCTTCACCAACAGTATACAAGAGATGGAAGAGAGAATCTCAGGCATTGAAGAAATGGATACTTCTGTCAAAGAAAATGTTAAATATAAAAACTCCTGGCCCCAAGCATCAAGAAAATCTGGGACACTATAAAGAGACCAAACCTAAGAATAATAGGAATAGAAGAAGAGAAGAAATACAGGTCAAAGGCCCAGAAAATATTTTCAACAAAATCATAGAAGAAAATTTCCCTAACCTAAAGAAGGAGGTGCCTACCAAGGAACATGAAGCATACAGGCTAACAGATTGGGGCAAAAAAGAAAGTCTCCTTTGCACATAGTAATCAAAACACTGAATGTACAGAACAAAGAAAGAATATTATAAGGTCCAAGAGAAAAAGACCAAGTAACATATAAAGGCACACCTATTAAAATGACACCTGACTTCTCAATGGAGATTCTAAAAGCCAAAAGGGCCTGGACAGATGTCTTGCAGATTCTGAGAGACCACAGATGCCAGCCCAGACTACTATACCTAGCAAAACTTTCAATCACAATTGATGGAGAACATAAGATGTTCCATGATAAAAACCAAATTTAAGCAATATCATCTATTTATAAATCCAGTCCTATGGAAGATGCTAGAAAGAAAACTCCAATCTAAAGAGGTTAACTGCATCTAAGGAAACGCAAGGAATAAATAATCCCAGAGCAGCAAATCAAAAAAGAGAGAGACAGACACATCAGTAAAATAATGGTAATCTACAAACACTGTTCATTGATATCTCTCAGCATCAGTTGTCTCAAGTCTCCAAAAATAAAAAAAAAGACAGAAACAGTAAGAATGGGAAAAGAGGATCCATCCTTCTGCTGTACCCAAAAAAGAATACACTTTAACATAAAGAATAGGCATCACCTTAGGGCAAAAGGATGGAAAAAGATATTCTAAGCTTAATAGGCAAGTTTGTGTAGCCATTTTAACATCTGGTAAAATAGACTCCAAACCAAAATTAATCAGAAGAGATAGGGAAATACATTACATACTCAAAGGAAAAATCCACCAAAAGGACATTGTAATCCTTAACATCTATGCACGAAACACAAGGGCACACAAGTTTGTGTAAAGAAACACCACTAAATCTGAAGTTGACTCTCACACACTGATAGTGGGGACTTCAATGCCCTTCTCTTGCTAATAGACAGGCAGTCTGGACAAAAACCACACAGAGAAATGCTGGAGCTAACTGGCATTATTAAACCAAATGGACCTAACATTTACAGAAATACAAAAGAAGATATTGTCTTCTATGCACCTCATGGAACTTTCTCCAAAATTGACCACATACTCAGACACAAAGCAAGATACAGGAAAGTTGAAGTAACACCCTGCATCCTAGCTGAGCCCTGTGGATTAAAGCTGGATATTGACAATAAAAATAAAAACCTTACACACTCATGACAACTGCACAACTCACTACTGAATAAGAAAAGGGTCAAGATAGAAGCTAGGAAAGAAGTTAAAGACTTTCTAGAATTGAATGAAATGAATACACAGCATACCCAAACTCATGGGACACAATGAAGGTAGTTCTAAGAGGCAAGTTCATAGCACTAAGTGCCTACATAAAAAAAAAAATAGAAAGATCTCATAAATTCCCCCATCACTAGCCCAGAAGCCATCTCCAATTGATAACTACTTGCAAATGGAAATTCCATTTTATCCAAGGGAGTCTCACACCAGTGAAACAAACTACACTTAAGGGTAGCTCCCATGCCCAGCAGTAGACGACCAAGAGAAAACATGGCATCTTTGGAGGTTCTTTCTCTCACAATGTCATATCAGGGCTTTAAATTTTTTTCTCATATATATTCTCTCTTTACACTGCAGGTCCTCTGTGTATATATTGTGGCTTCTAGTTTAGTGTTTTCATGGGATTCCTGCAGGTGCAAATGAGTGTGTCTGTTTCTTGTGCCTTCTCTTCAGCTCTTTTCTTTTGTCCTATTCTGATATGTTAGTTTCTGTATCATTTTATTATTATCCCTTAGAAGCATCTTGCTTTCCAATGACAGACACAAAGGAGGTGGATCTGGATGGGAAGATTGGGGAGAAGAAATGGGAGGAGTAGAGGGAGGTGAAGCTGTAATCAGGGTATATCATGTGATAAAAAATCTATTTCCAATAAAAGGAAAAAAACACGTCTTCAAACACATTTAAAAGCTCTGTATGTTTTTCCTCATTAGAGAAATCACACGGTGCCCATCTAGTGACTTGTGCAGATGTGGAAGTCAGGAGCCCTCCCCAAAGTACAGGGATTCTCAATGAGATTCAGCCATACAATATATTACAGAGAAATCACAGAGTCTACAGAGGAATCAATAAGGCATAATCCCTGTGCCAGATATAGTGAGGAATGCATAATAAGAAACTTAGGTGAGAACTGTTGAGATTCCAGGAAAACCCAAGACCAAATAAAGAGAGTCCTCATGCTGGGCAGCAGGTTAATGTCTAAGTCTGAAGGTCAAGCTGAAACACTTCTCACTGGGAAGTCAGAACTATGCTGCCAACAGGAGTCTATCATGACCGATGCTGCCTGACCTATGATGGGTTCTAGAAAATATCTTTTGCACTCTCCCAAGGGAATGAGCAAGAAAGCTTTCTTTCTGTGGCCACAGAGCTGGAATACTTGGCTAGAAGAAGCCAGAAGCTCAAAGCCCAGCACCAAGGACAGGTGTGGGGTCAGCATTCATTCTACCCCTGTGATGCAGAGATCCAACACTGATCCTGGAACTCAAAATTCAGATCCTCCTTTTATGAACCAGGTTTCCTAAAAAGGCCGTGTCTGTATTGAAGGACTGCACATGGATGGTTAGAGCTGTGGTTGTAGACAGGTGGGATGCTGCAGATTGAAATCCAAAGTTATTATTTTGGGATATTGTAACGATAACTTTTTCCACCAGCTGCCCGAGCCCCACTGCCACAGGGGCACCCAAAATAACACACAGAGATTAATATTAGGTACAATGCTGCTGGCCAATGACTAGGATTTCTTATGTGCTAACTCAGTCTTAATTATCAACCATAACTACTAATCTATATTTTTTATAAAGACTTATCTTGTCAAGGATGCCAGTCATATGCATCCTTTCTTGCTGGCGATCACATGGCGGCCCCCCCACAGAAGAGAGGAGGAGGAAGAGAGTGATTTCCTGCTTGTCCTTGCTTATATTCTGAGTCTGCCTGCAATGTCACTTCCTGCCTGGATAAAAAGACCTTTCTTTACTACAATTCCCAGAATCCTCCTTGACTTCTAATCCCACCTATCTTGCTCCCCTATTGGCCAACAGTGCTTTATTCAACAACCAATAAGACAAACATATGCAGAAGGACTTCCCCTATCAGAGTATCTATTAATTTTATCCCCCCAGATATCATTTCTCTGTGTAGTCCTGGCTGTCCTGGAACTTGCTTTGTAGACCTGGCTGGACTCAAACTCAAGAGATCTGCCTGCCTCTGCCTCTCTGATACTGGGTTTAAAGGCACATATGTGGTACACAAACACACATGCAGGCAAAATACACCCATACATATAAAATAAATATAACAAAACTGAACTCTCCTGGGTGCCTGAAAACACGGAACAACAACAAATGAGGGAGCCTGTGTTTAACCTGGTGGAGTCAGACACACACACACACACACACAACACACACACACACACACACACACACACACACACACACACACGGATGGGGAGGTGGGGGAGGAGGACAGACTTCTGAGCAGTACTTTAACTTGTGGAGATCTCAGTACTGCACTCCCCTCCTGTATCCCCAGTGTACTTGTGACACACTTCTATCTAGAACATCAGCTACCCCAAAGGACTAAATCTGGTGAGATTCAAGAGTGGGGGAGAACCTGACGAATTCTCAGCCCTGAAGCCAAGTGTGATCAGTAGAGGTCCCTGTGCACAAAGAAGGGAAACAACTAAGTGGAGTCAGCTCTAGCAGACACCAGACACTTGGCTAGTGCTGGCTCAATGTGACAGAGCAAACGCTGTTCCCTATGTGTGCGTAGCAGGTGCATTAGTCATGTAACCACCTTCTCAGCCCCTATTAACTTGGTTAAGAGAAAGCTTCAGAAGATAGAAACAAGGCAAAATTTCTAATTTTAAGAGGCTAATATAGTTTTCACATAAAAACAATATAATCAAATAAAAGAAAATTAGAAGAGTTCAAATCTCACTTAAAAAGATTTATTTAACCCAACCCTGTTTAGGAATTCCTAGAAAAATAAATGATTATGTATTAAAAGTACCTCAAGAGCAAATTAATTTATTCCAAGATCACAAGAATGTCTCCATCTTAGAGACTGCACCACTCCGATTAATCACAATTTTAATGGGAAGAAGTCAGATTTTAATTAATGCAAAAAAGCATTTCATGAAGTTAAACTTTCTTACCTGGATTAATCCTCCAACAAATACCATACTTAATGACAAAGTACAACACAGAGTTAATGTCTGTATAAATTCTATCAGGAACTTCAGCAATAGAAAAAAGAGTAGCCCATGGAAACTTGGACAAAATCATTATAGTCACCACAGAAAAGTCAATTAAGAGCACACAAAATTAAATCCTTAAACTCACAGGAAACAGGGAAGTGGAAAGGAGAACAATTTAGTTCACATAGTCAGACTACTATATGAATCCCAGCTTGAGAATGCCACCACATTTGATGGGAAGAATTGAGAAATAGCGAATCTTTATATTGTTTGGGAAAGACTTGGCACAACCACTATGGAAGATAATATGTCAAAATTTAGCCCAAGTTGTTCAGTTGGTATTGTTTAGCAATTCTACTCCTTGTTAAATAAACAGCTTTAGAGAACTCACTTGGATTCATCTCAGCGAAGCACTGTTTCATATGAGAAATTTGAAACCGTATTAGCCACTCCCCAGGGAGGAATCCATGAGCAAATGTGACACGCTCACTGGATGGAATACAGGACAGCAATCAAAATCCATAGACTTATGACTTGCCTGCACCTACTTAGAAAACTGCTTTTCTAAACAAGCTGTGAAAGAGAGAGTAACCCACTGTTTATGCAAATATTTAAAGTTCTATTTTAACAAAAGTGAATTTTTAGTTTCAATATAAGAAAAAAGCTATACAGATACACTCTAAATCTATGACAGGTGTTGGCTCTATAGGGGAGAAGTACATCTGTCAAGTGAACCAAAGGGGGCACCATCCCATCAAGTGTGGGAGACTAGAGGAGAAATAACACACACAGGCCTTCTCCTTCCACGCTAATGTGGGCTTCACATTTTAGTACTCTTGCTTATTTTTCCCATCTATGTATAGTCACATGGGTCACAGGAAATGAAAAGGAAGGCATTTCTCTTCTTTTGTTTCCTCTATGTAATATTATAAGAACATTATATCCACATATTTTCCTTCATTCAACAATTTGGCTATTTTAATTTTTTCTATTATGTTTTTAAAATTTTATTTTTGTTTGTATTCGTGTGCGTGTGCCTGTGCGTGTGTGCGCGCGCTGATGACCTGGATATAGCTGCCTGTGGAGGCCAGAAGAGGCAGTTGTAGGCTGACTGACAAGTGTGCTGTGAACAGAACTTAAGTCCTCTGGGAGAGGAGCAAGTGCTCTTAACCTCTGGGCTACTTCTTTCCTTTTTTTTTTTTTTAATCTTCTTGTCTTTATTTGCATATTATCTATAATGGTTTTAAAGATACAGACTAGTTGTGTCTTGCTGAAAAGGAAAAATTATAAATTCTAATGCTTAGTAACATTTTCTTTCATATTTTTGTTCATCCCTCTTGCAGGAGATAATTGAGAGAAATGTAGCTAAATTAGAGGCTGTGCTGTGTATCTCATGCTCTAATGCCTTGATGACCTCATCAGATCATGGGAAATTAAACTTATTAATAAGAAACAGTTTGTGGAGGAGTTGAAAGAGTATACCTAATCAATTCCTGGCACAAATTTTGTCAGAAATGAGAAGTATCTGACTTTAGATGATTATAAAGGATTTTAACCTCTTCTTCTAAAAAGAGGAGGGGGAGGAGGAAAAAGAGGAGGAAGCGGAAGAGCAGGAAGAGGAGCAGGAGGAAGAAAAGAGCAGGGAGAGGAGGAAGAAGAAGAAGAAGAGAAAGAGCAGGAAGAGGCGGAGGAAGAAGAAGAGCAGGAGGAAAGGAGAAGCAGCAGCAGCAGCAGCAGGGCCAGCATCTTTCAGATCAGTTTACAAGGACTATTTACAGCTCTACCTTTAGGAAAGAGATATTGTGGGTGATACATAAATTCCCTTCCTTGCTAAGAATTACTTTTCTGGCTTTTTCTAGGACATTGGAGCTAGATCTGGGATCCACCTCAATTTTACAGAGTGTGGATCAATATAAGGAACTTGAACAAGTAAGAACTATGATTCAATTTATTTATCCCCACATTTATGAAAAATGCTTCCAGAATCGTAAAAGCATGGAGAGGCTGCACAGTGGCCAGGTCAGGAGTATGGCTGCAGATGGAGGGAAACTGAACCCTACCTCTCCTCAAATGCCAGTTCAAAAGCACCAGACAAACAGCTTAAACTTCCATTTTCCACTCTTCAAAATACCAATCAATAATGGAATATATTCTATGGCTATAGTGTGGTTATTGAATGAAATATTTTTGCTCTGCATAAGGGTGCCACAAAAACATGCTAGTACTATCACATTGGCAACATCTTTTAAACGCTGTTCTGAGGCGTCTTATAAAGTTCCTTTATTACAGGCATAACATTAAATTTCACACTTCCTTATGGTGAAGCTCTCAAATTTAAATTCAGCATCAAAGCTTTAGTGTTTCCCTTTTTAAAAATTTTATGTGCCCTGATGTTTTGCCATGGGCATTGGGTCCCACGGAACTGGAGTTAAAGACAATTGTGAGCTGCCATGTGGGTACTGGGAATTGAACCTAAGTCTTCTTGAAGAACAGCCAGTGCTCTTAACTGCTAAGCCATCTCTCCAGCCCCAACATTGCAATTCTTAACATCTATGTGCTAAACACAAGGACATTCAGATTTATAACAGTAACATTACTACGGCTTAGACCACAAATTGATTCTCACACACTGATGGTGGGAGACTAAAAAACCCACTCTCACCAATGGACAGGTCATCCAGAAAAAAAGAGAAAAAACCACAGAGAAATCCTAGAGCCGATGCTATAAACCAAAAGGACCTAACAAATATCCACAGTACATTTCACTCAAACATGTCATTACCTCATAGAACTTTGTTCAAAATTGGCCATATACTGGGACACAAAACCTCAACTGATAATCAATAAAATAGAAAAAATCATTTCAAAGAACCAATGAAACAAAGTTGATTCTCTGAGAAAAATCATTACAATTGACAAATCCCTAGGCAAATTAACTAAAAGGCAGAGGGAGAAGATCCAAATTGATAAAATTATAACTGTAAAGGGGGGCATAACAAAAGACTCTGGGGAAATCCAGAGAATCATAAGGACATATTTTAAAAACCTGTATTCCCATAAACTGGAAATCTAGAAGAATTGATAATTTTCTCAATATTTCACTTACCAAAGTCAAATCAACATTAGATAAACAATTTAAAGAGATTGATAATCCCTAGTGAAATAGAAGCAGTCATTAAAAGTCTTCTAACATTAAAAAAAAACAAAAACAAAAGCAAAAGCTAGATGGTTTTACAGTAGAATTCTACAAACTCTTTCAAAGAAGAGTTGATACCAATATTCCTCAAATTATTCCACAAAATAGAAAAAGAAGTATTGCCCAATTCATTCTATGAGACCAGTTACCCTAATACTCAAACCCTATAAAGATCTAACAAAGAAAAAGAATTACAGACCTATTTCCCTTATGAACACAGATGCAAAAATTCTCAATAAAATACTTGCTAACTGAATCCAAGAACACATCAGAAATATCATGCACCATGATCAAGTTGTCTTTATTCCAGAGATTCAAGGATGGTTTATCATATGTAAAATGATAAATATAATCCATCATATAAACCAGCTGAAAGACAAAAACCACATGACCATATCATTATATGAAGAAAAGGCCTTTGGCAAAATCCAACATCCCTTCTTGATAAAGGGATACAAGTTACCTTAAACATAATTAAATTAGTTTATAGCAAGTCAATAGACAACGTCAACTTAAATGGAAGGAAACTCAAAGAAATTCCACTAAAATCAGGAACAAGACAAGGCCGCCTACTCTCTTCACATCCCCTCAATATAGTACTTGAAGCCTTAGCTAGAGCAATAAGACAACTAAGAGATCAAGGGAATATAAATTGGAAAGGAAAAAGTCAAACTATTTTTATTTGTATCTTTATATTTATTTATATGATGGTATATATAAATGATCCTAAAATTCCACCAGTAAACTCCTACAGTTGATAAACACATTCAGAAAAATAGCTGGATAAAAAATTAACTCAGAAAAATCAATAGTCCTCCTATTTACAAATGACCAAAGACTGAGAAAAAAATCAGGAGAGCAACACCTTTTACAATGGTCTTAAATATTATAAAGTATCTTGGGGTAACTGTAAATGGGGATTTCTCTCCTGCCTGACCGTTTCCAAATAAACACTCAGAGGCTTAAGATTACTTATAATTGTTTGGCCAATGGCTCAAGCATATTACTGGCTAGCTCTCACAATTAAATTAATCCATTTCTATTAGTTTATATTTTACCATGAGGTTTGTGGCTTTTTAACTCATAGCTTGCTTCTCTGATGGCTACTTGGTATCTCCCTGTCTCTGTCTTCTTTCTCTCCATATTTTTGCTTTAATTTCCAGTCTGGATCCATTCTGCCTGGCCATTGGCCAAATCAGCTTTATTTATCAACCAATAAAAGCAACACATATTTGCAGCACCATCAGGTAACTCTAACCAAGCAAGGGAAAGTCTTGTATGGTAAGAACTTCAGGATATTAAAGGAGCTATCAGAAGGTGAAAAGATCTCCCATGATCATGGATCAGTGGGACTAGCATAGTAAAAATGGTCACCTTACCAAAAACGATCTACAGATTCATATAGACACAGAAAACCCAAGGTAGCTTAAAAAAAATCCTGAATAATAAAAGACCTGCTGGAGGTATCACCATCCCAACCTCAAAATGTACTGCAATACTATAGTAATAAAAACAGCACGGTATTGGCACAAAACAGACAAGTTGATTAATGTAATGAAATTGAAGACTCAGACAAATATCAACACACCTATGGACACATGATTTTAATAAAGAATCCAGAAATATACACTGGAAAAATAGCATCCTCGATAAATGGTACTGGTCAAGCTGGATGTCTGCATGTTAGAAAAAGGCAAATCGATCCACACTTATCGCCCTATACAAAACTCAACTCCAAATGGATCAAAGACCTCACTATAAATCCAGATACACTGAATCTTCTTCAGTGTCCGGAGTAGCTGAGATTATGGGCACAAGGCACAACACCTGGCTCTTTCTTTTGGCACAAATGGTATTCGTTCTATATTGTTACCCAGTTTAACTCTCAGGAGCACCATGAGATATTTTGAGGATGAGGATACCTAGACTTAGACTACTGTGACATAGAGGACCTGGGTCTGGAAGCCAGACTGCCCAATTGGTTCATCTGATTTCCCTACAAGCCACTCTGGAAGCAAGGGGAAACTGAAGAATGAAAACAATGAAACAGTAGTTGGTGACAAAGCTTGTCAAGTGAACTTAGCTTGTGAGGGGCTTTTGAATGATAGCTTTTAAAAAGTTTGAGGCGGATCCAACTGCCAGACAAAAAGTTGAGTCTTCTCAAAGCCATCCTCATGTCTCACATTATCACCCATGAAATATGTCTTGATCAGTCACCACAGGGGTGCGGTAGATTCAGCAATGGTGTGACTGACTTTCTGAAAGCTCTTCTTCAGCAGAGCAATGGAAGCTTTAGCAGAGTAAGCAGAACACAGTACTGTGAGATCTAGGTGATCAATCACTAGACAAACTGTATCTGCAGTCCACCTTTTAGGGTGTCTGCTCTGGGCTGTGCTTTGATAAATCATAATATATGACCACAACAGTTTCTATATGGCCAGCTCCATTCTACACCAGATCCCACCCACCTTTGTGCTTCCCCACCTACCTTCTCTAGCAGCCATCCAATCACCTATATCTATATACCATTATACTTCACTTTCTGCCTGTAAATCATGGGCATCATCTATAAATTATTTTCTGACTTTTAAAGCTAGTTTGGTTTGATCTGTTGTTATGGGATCATGTAGCACTTTGGGGCATGTTGGGTCCCCAGTACCTAATATAGTATTTGGCATGCTGTTGACTGCCAGTTGACAAGTGTATTACCTTCTGGTGTTCACAGCAACAAAGACTCAGTACATCTTATCAGAAAATCATGGGAAGAGAATTGTTGATTTCAATGTTTCTCAGATATTTTGATTGTTTTCATACATTTTACCAGTTGGTAATCTGCCATAGTTGCAGCAAGTCTGCTTGAGTAGGTATCAATAGGCTACTCCACAGGTTGAAAGGCATCAATCAGTCAAGTTAGGAGAGAAGCCTGGACAAGCAATGACCAGAACATACAAAGAAGGAACTCCTGAACTCTGGCAAAAAATTTGCTTTTTTAAAGCTTTTATTCTAAATCTACATTCAAAATAGATGATAAATGTTTGATGACTAATTTTATGGTGTAGTCACAGAGCAATGAGTTCACAAAAAAAAAAAAAAAAAAAAAAAGGGAGGAGAGGAACATGTCTTCAGTGAAAGCTGAAAGAATAAGGACATTGTCCTGGCAATCCACTTGGAGCTGGGCTCTAGACTGAGAGGACGACAAAAGGCTTCATGTGAACCCATTTTCACATGGCTTCCAAGCAAAAATGAAGAGTGCAACTCACCCATTCACTAAGTTCAAACAATAGGCAGCTATGACACTGGGTATGCAAATCAGTGCAAGATAAAGAAATGAAATCTATCATCATTTGCCTAAAAGGTCATATCATTTAATTCATTCAACTATCTTTCATTCAGTTTATCTGACATCTCCCTGGTCCATCATTTAGTCATTCAGTAATTATTCTTTCCAAATTCCTGCATGACAGGTACTGGAAAATAGAGGTGAAAATCACTGATGATCCTTTTATTCGTAGTTTAAAGATTCCTCCCAAACCCTTCCTGTTGGAAAGCCTGAGAGAATATAGTGCAGTGGAAAATCCTTAGTTAAATCCTGAGTTCATATCCTGAGCAACCTCCGTACAGATCATACTTTGGATCAAGTCAAGAAACATCACCACCCCTGGTTTCTCATCTGTGAAACAAGTCTACAAATAATGCCTTCCTCACATGATTCTAATAGTTATAAAAAGTCTAAGTAATGCCAGATGTGTGACCAGATTTAAAAAGTAGCTTCCAGTCAACCTTACTGAATAGACCTATGCCCTGCACCTTGCGTAGGCAGCACAATAGAGCCAATCCCATTGAGAGAGATGTGGTCAAGCCAGCCCCAGTGTTGTGAGCATGGTAGTGCTGTCCCCATTACTCATCTGCCATGTGCTTTACCTTCCCCTAGCCCCCACCCTTCATTGCCTGAGGCAGGTGGGAGAGCTAGCCCTGAGGCCATAAGGGTGGGAGAGCTGTTCCTGCCCCTTACCAGCTGCAGCTTGCGGGTAAATGACCCCTATGCCATGCCTGAAGATATAGGTATAGGAGAACCAACTGAAAGTGGGAGAACTGGCCCTGCCCCCTTGCTCATTGCTGCAAGGGGTGAACTAGCCAGGACAATGCAGGAGAGCACACTCTGGTGGTGAGGACAAAGGAGAGCTGGTGGACTGACCAACCCTGAAACTACCCAGACTCAAAGCCAGGGTTATGAGTTGGCCCACCCCCACATCCACTCTATGTATGATCTGCACATGAAAGGGCATGTCCTTCTGCAGACCCAAAGCTGCAGGACTTCCATGACACAGGGCAACAGCAGGACAACCAAGAGGAGTTCCAGGGAAGGCCGGCATTGATAGTGTAGCAGAAACCAGAGGTCTCAATGACTCTTTGCAATGAACGCTTGCAAGTAAAGATTTATGGACAAAAGGGTTACTCTGTGACTCACTATTCCACACTACAGCTTCCATGACAAGATTGATTTTTTTTCTTCTCGTTTTTTCTTTTTTCTTCTCTTAAATTTTATTTTATTTTTGGGGAGAGTGTTGCAAGGGCAGAAGGCAGATGCCAAGGGACAGGAAAATGAATGGGATGGAGGTACATGATGTGAAAGACACAAATAAATAAAAAGTTAAAAAAATTAAAAGTGCACTTAAAACAAAGAAAAATAGGTTGCAGCCTGCAACTTGTCTATTCTTCTCAATTCTGTTGTTTTCTAACTTGTCTTCTGAATGCCACTGACAAAAGGTGAAGAGTGTGTGGCTTCAAACCATTTTTTTTTTTTTTTTTAATCTCTGTTCTGCACTGGCCTGCTCCTAGGTGAAACCTAAAGAGAACTTTCAGAGTGGGCCCTAAGTATCCCTCCTGGGCTCCCTTTGTCGTGAGGAAGAGCCACTGGGAACTTCTGGGCCTCTGCTCCAGAGCCGCACTGGCCCGGGCAGGCCTGGGTATCCCTGATCCAGATACATCATCATAAACTGTATGACCTGACTCTCCAGGCCAGATATCTAGGAGCCACAAGAAGCCACTTCGTTTCCATGGTGACTGTGGATGGGAGCTTTAAAATGGGGGATATAAGTGTGAGGTGGCTTTGTGGCTGGAAAGTAATAGCAGAAGCTCTTTGTGAATTTTTTAAAGGAGGAATTCTGAAAACAAGAAACAAGAGAAGCAGTCTAGTGTGCCCATTGCTCCTGACACCACTGCCTTTGTGAAGAGCAGGACACATGGCAACTGTGGTATGTCCCCTGAAGTCTAATTGAAAAGGACAAGAAGTTTTGAAGTGATTTAAACTGAAACCATCAGAATGTTCTGGATCTAAGATTCTATAGGATATAAATAAAAAAAAATTCCTTCTCCATATTTGATCCCCCTCCCCGCAAGCACTCAAATTAAGCAGACTGGTTTCTGGGGGCCCTGCACCCCCAGATATCAGAGCAGGACAATAGATGTTTCTTTTGCTGTTGGTCACTCAGATGGGTGTCTCATCTTGATTTCCTGCCCTGCAACTTCTCAGGGAAGAACTAAGTAACTAAACAACTGGCCTTGAGAGTCCTGTCACACTGACAAGGACACATTGACATGCTTTGTGTTGTTCTTGATACAAAGTAGAAACAGTTCAAGCAGCTTCCCTAAGAATTGTTCCGGTCTTGTGTAAGCATGGGCTGTGCGCCAAGTGCCTCATCTGGGTTAACAACAACTAAGAGGGAAATAGAAAATAACTAGAAGTTATTCTAGAATCCCATTTGCCCGCCCCCCCACACACACACACACTCCCCACACCTGAGCCAGAAATGGCTGGGGTTTCTCCAGTACAGACCAAGTCATTTCTTTTATCTTATTTCTATCCTCTAGTCCAGATCCGGCTACTTGACCTCTCTGTTACTTAACCTTCTCACCTTTGGGAAGAAATATTGACTACCTTGTATAAGAATGGACACAGAAGTGAAGTACTTGAAACAGATTCTATGAATGTTGCTACTTGTGTTGTTTTAATGACTTCCTGGGCTACCCTCCTATTTCCTCTCTAAATTTATTATACAACATTAATAGTAATCTGCACAAAATTAAATGTCACTCACATCACTCCTTAGCTTGAAACTCTCCCTTGGCTTGTCAGGATGTTTAGGGCGAAGGCTACATTTATCCCCTGAGCAATGAGATTCTCCTGCACTGACCCCTTCCTTGCTCATTGGGCTGTAGCCACATCACCTCCTGTCTGGTGGGTCTCCTTTGTGACTCTGAGTCTTTGAGAGCACACCCTCTCCTGGAGTGTGTCTATGAGTGGACAGGGTTCTCAGCTAGGTGTCAAGCCAAATGTCAACACCTACAAGAGGTCTTTGTTGGTCGTGCTGAACTTCCCTTTTGTCCTCTCAATTCCCAGTTTTTTTTCTTTTTTCTTTTTTTAAAGATTATTTATTTATTATGTATACAACATTCTGCTTCCATGTATATCTGCACACCAGAAGAGGGCACCAGATCTCATAACAGATGGTTGTGAGTCACCATGTGGTTTCTGGGAATTGAACTCAGGACCTCTGGAAGAGCAGCCGTTGCTCTTAACCTCTGAGCCATCTCTCCAGCTTATGCTAATACTCCAAAAGCTTTCTTTATGGCTACTTTAGATAACGGCTGTGAATTCATTTGGCTCTTCTCAGTGCTGCCATTATCATTGTTTTTACCTCCTTATCCCATGTAAGGCACCTGCCCTCTCCCCATGGGAGGGACCACTCCCTGCTCCTAGTGCAGACTGCCCTAGACACTGCCAAATAGCTTCCAACCCTTGAAAGCTTTGTGCTTCACTCTGCATGGGGTAGGCATACCAAAGCATAGATACAACAGTATGTTCCAAATACCAGGTATGAAAGAGACCCGCCACATGACTTGAAATAAGTTGATACCAGTATTTTAACTTTTGTGAAATGGAGATATAAACAAGTTCTCTTAGAGGCTCAGTGGTTAAGAGCATGTACTGCTCTTCCAGAGGACAAGTCTGGTCCCCAGCACCCAGGTCAGAAGCTGGCTCCAACTCCAGAGTGACCTGACCCCTGTAGCTTCAGAAGATACCTGCATACAGTGGCATATACCCACACACTAAAACATAAATAAAAACAAAACTAAATTTAAAAATTGTTTTTTTTTTTAAAGTTCTCTTGTGAGGTAGAGGCAAAGTGGCTATACATTCAAGGCCAGCTTGGACTGGGATAGTGGGACTCTGTCTCCAACACACACACACACACACACACACACACACACACACACACACACACACACACACACACACACGATATTGAAGATTCAAGTGAGAAAGTGGAGGACTCATATGAACACACCTACAGGCTCTTCAGATGATGGGGGATGTCCTTCTGTATATGTTTCTCTTACTGGTTGATGACTAAAACACTGATTGGCCAGGAGCCAGACAGGAAGTATAGGTCAGGCTACCAGATGAGGAGAATTCAGGGTATGGGGAGGACTCAGAGAGGAGCCTCCAGGGAGAAGCCATATAGCTGCTGGGAAGATAGGACACTGGGCATTCTCTGGTAAGATAAGGCCATGTAGAAATACATAGATTAGTAGCTGTGGATTAAAAAATTAAGAGAGAGCTAGTCAGAAGCCTAAGTCATCAGCTAAGCCATTTATAATTAATATAAGCTTCTGTATGTTTATTTGGAGATAAACATCTGTGGATCTCTCTCTCCCTCTTCCCCCCTCTCCCTCCCTCTCCCTCCCTCTCCCTGCCATTTCCCTCTCTCTTTCTCTCTCTCTCTCTCTCTCTCTCTCTCTCTCTCTCTCTCTCTCTCTCTCTCTCTCATTGAAGTCAGACATTCCCTGAATCAGGATTACCCTCTGCCACTTTTTAACAGGAGAAAGCCATATTTATAGCACATGAATAAAACATTAGCCAACCCTGCTAAGTACTGACAGTGACCTAAAGCTAACTGTTGCCCAGGGACCAACCTGCTTTGTTCACACAAACTCTGACTGCTGATTCAAGAGGGATGCCAGCCAGCTTGGTTTGCATGAAAGAATGAGAAGAAGGAACATCCCCTAAAGAGCTCTATCACTGTTGTGAGCTAATGAGGCATTAATATTTCAGATACAAACAAGGATGTTGAGGTTGTGTTAAGGAAGTAGCTAAGACTCACTGATCATTGTCTATGTACTGCTTGGTGTATACATTGTGTCCTCACAACACATTCAAGGAAATACAATGATATGTCCATTTGCAGATGTGAATATCACAGCTCTGCATGTTGCCACTTCTCTCAAGTGTGGAAGAGGGGTTGACCTTACTGTTCTGACTCTGAAGTATACTTGTGTTACATACCATTGCTTCTCAGATTTAACATGGGGTAGGAAGAGGTACAGAAATGAAAGGTGGCTGCCTATGATAGCACTGATTCCTTATCAAGATGATCATATTGTGTGTCCTCCCAAATGCAGCAAAACTACAAAGACTTCATCAACAAGGATCAAAGAGAAAGGTGAAACTTAAGAGAAAGGTGACAGTCTATGCTTGAAGTGCTGTCCTGAGGAGGGCTAAAGGTCTTGTCTGTTGTACATAATCAAGTTCAGATGGGACCAATGGTTGAAACATTGGGGTATGGAGGCCAATTTAATTTGAAAGAGTGTTCAGTATACATAACTGGATAAATATGTGTCAAATGAATTAAAATCTGATCAACAAAGATATTACTGAGTATTCTAGCTACTGAGTTCCCCATCAATAGATATTTGGGAAGACATGGTCTCACATTATTCTTACCATCCTTGGGGATGTTATATAATAGCGAAATAAGCTACTCTCTAGATGCCAGACACTATAATGAAACACATTACAATTCTCATTTCACTATTCCCCAAGAACAGAAATAGGATTGCAGAGGTTAAGGCAGGCTCAATATTACAGATGTTAAGTGGTAGTGCTGGGATTCAAAACCGAGGCTCTCATTATCTTCATGCTTGTGGCCTGGCTATATCAGAAAACTGCCAGGTTCTTTTCCAGTTATGATAAATTTATGCCTAAATCTTATATATATCTGTGTTGAAGGTTAGTACATGAACAAGGAAGATTTTTCTTCTCCAGCAAACACCAGTTTCCATGGAAATTGTATCCAAGGCTACTGGGCATTATGACAGTTATATGTTCAAGCTAATACCTGTCCTGTCATCGACAAGACAAAGTCCAAACTCCTTAGCATGGTACTTAACATACAGTTGCTTGCCCCTCAGTATCTATGGGGAATTGCTTCTGGAATCCCTTGCAAACACCAAAGGCTACAGATGCCCAGATTGCTTTATAACACAGAATGTATGTAGAACTTACATACCTCCTCCCACACACCTCACCTCCAGCTTATTAGCATGCTTAGTGTGGTACCAACGCATGTAAATGGCTCTTACACCATGTGTTCAGAGCATAAGGACAAGAAAATGTTTTTACATTCTGTCTCGGCAGAGAGAATCTATTCCAAACTCTTTTCACCGAAGGTTTATTTGAATCTATAGATCAGAACCTACAGCTATAGATGGCTGGCTGTATTTTACAATCTGAATATATCAATTATTTTTCCACATCAAGATACTTTCTGTCTGTTTATCCCTCTTTATTACTACCTATATTCAACACATTTTTCCCATCTTGGTTTTTTCCCCCCCTTAGTCCTTCATTTTTTGAGACAGGCTCTCACTATGTAGCCCAGGCTGTCCCTGAACCTGTGTCAAGTCTCCTGTCTCAGCCTTCTTAGTGTTTAGATTACAACCATGTGCTATTGTACCCAGTTATATTTCCATCTTGACTATTCATCAAGTCATCCATCCATCAACCAGTGACCCGTCAGGGCCGTGTGTTACCAGGAGGAACACCCTGCTCACATCTCATTTCTATATTACAGTAGCGTGAAAGAGACTAAGTAGACCTACCTAACCCCTGCTTATGGTGTAGGATAGACCTCAGATTAGTTCCTCTTCCACAACTCCACCTCTGAGTACTGTGGTCCGTCTCTTTATCTCCCTTGCCTTTCATTCTTATCAAATGTGTCTATATCATAATTCAGATATGACAATAAGTTCAGATGGGAGTTGTGTTCTAAAGCCAGTGTGGCAGGGGAGAATAGCCAAAATTGCTTTCGTAAATCCTGTAGGAAGATAGTGCCACACAAGAATCTGTCTCCCAAAGGCCCCTCACAGCTCTCAATATCAAATGACTTTCTGCTGCTGTGGTTAAAATGCCAGAGAAATCTTCATTTAATGCCAATATGCCCAGCCTAGTTACATTTGCTCGGAGATGTTTCCAAAATGACAGCTGTGAGACCAGCACTGAGCACTGTGGAGGGTGCACTGCCACTGCCACTTCAGTTGTCACTCTGGACCTGTGATCACTGAATGGCCAGTGTCAACCACTGCTGGAACCTTCTACACTATTGTCCCTTTCACAGAACTGCAGCTTCACTGACCCACCTGGCACTCGACTCTTTCAAATGGACATTACACTAGGGATTTTGAGCACATGAATTATGTCTAGTACAACACAACCAGAGCCTGGCAGGACAGAGCCACCTCAACAATCCCTGGGTGTACAAGGTATGTCACAATGCTCCTGTCTGCTCTTGAATCCCATGTCTATACTGTCCATATTCTGGTTCCACTCAGATCTCTTGTTCCATAAGGATAGGTTATGTCACACACCTGTCCCCTCCTATAGCATCTCTTCACTAGAATTATACCGAGCAAACATTCATCCTCCACACTGGACTCAAGCATTCTCTATTCACCAATGTGTTGAGTGGATTAACATCCCTACTTACCACCCTCCCTTCAATTTCATCCTTCTGCATTGAGTCTTCAGTGCCCCTCTAGTCCAGCCCGTGAGGTTCTTTGAATAATAGATCGTGAGTGAAAGTAACCTGGGAAAGGCTGGGAAGCGTGAGTGTTTATGCTACTGTCTTGCTTGTTGGCTGCCCCAGAGAGAACATTTCTATCTCATGATGATGGTCAGCACCAACTCTATGGATCCAGTCCTAGGGCAGTTTTCAATCAGCCAGATACCAGCTGAGCTGCAGACATGTGAGCAACTCCAGCCAGCATCATTATTATTCTGATAACATATGAGCTACTCTGGAGTCCACATCAGCTGTCCTCAAGACTCTTAGTAGTAGAGGTCTGCTTTGCTTAAGTATTTCTAAGGTTGCAGTGGAGGAACACTTCTCTAAAGACTTCCTGGTCCTCCTGAGGAAATTAGGCTGCTCTCTCACTGCTGAAAATGCTGAATCACGTGCTTCCTCTACTGTAGAGAGCATGCTTGACTACTATGAACGTCTGATGGAAGACTTGGAACAGGCTTGTTTGTTTGCTTGTTTCTCCTAAGACTGTCCTTGCCAAGAGCATCTCTGCAAGGGAGTGAGGCTTAGGCAAAACAGTTTGGGTACATCAGGATTAATCATGGCTTGGCAAGTGGGATATTTCTGAAGCTGGGCATCTGGGGCCTAAAATCATAAAATGAGGGCTGCAGCAGCAACTTTGCAGCCCTCAAGAGACATGCAAAAGAACAAACCCACAAAAACCCAGTGGCTCAAGGCAGGCCACTTCAAAGGTCTCAAGAGATATTATTTGGCTAAGTGAATTAATGACTTGATTGCTCCATAATATTCTCAGGAGGAGGCACCAGAAATACAAAATCTTTTATCCCATTTCTAACTCCTAATACCATAGCCACCCTGAGCATCCTTTAGCCTCTTATTTGATTTATAACTATGAAGGCCAATGTTATACTAAACCCACCTGTTATGATTAAAAAGTACCAAATACCTCAGAGGATAGTGTTTGCAACTTAATGTTGATGCAGTAGTTAAATGCACCTTACTTAATCTTTTATTTAATACCAAGAGTTGCTTTTTGTTTTGTAATTCTGTTCTTCCTACAGCCTTCTGGGGAATATGCGTACTGGCTTTGGGCATCTTGCCTGTGCTTGAGAAGGCCCATGAGTCTCCCAAGTGGGCTGCACTCCTCCAGGAGAGGAACAGGTACTCACCCTTCTGGAGGCAGGGGGCCCTCCTTCACAGTCACTGCAAGAGCAAGAGGCAGAAGGAAAAGGGGGTGTTGGTAGCAGGCTGGTTAAAGTGAATGATGCTCCCACCCTGGTACCTGGAGGACTGTCTGTCCCTATACAGGTACATGACCCTACACTTCATACTGTTATTTATGGGCACTTTGGCATCCTGAAGGACAGGAACCCCTGTGTGGGTTTAACCTCTTAATTGCTTGTTTTTACCAAATGGCCTGGCAGAGACAACTACTCAACATCTGTTGTAAATAACAAATGGTAAAAAATAAATGATCCAAATACTGTCTCACAAATGATTCCACAAGATTAGAGGTAGCATGGTCCCCCACTTCACAGGACAGGGAATTGAGGCCCAGTGAGTACCATGCTCAAACTGGTAAGGCTACTGGTAAGGGGCTGAGATCCATAAAGCCTATTTTATCATAATAGACTTAGGGTTTTGTTCTAGATAGCTATCTCCCTTTGGAGGCAACTGTTCAAAGCCTGAGTTCTTTAATGTTTATAAAAAAATCACCACTGGGTATGGTGGTACATGTCTTTACTCCCATCACTCAGGAAGCAGAGGAAGGCATATCTGAGTTTGGGGAAAGCCTAGTCTACATAGTGAGTTCCAGGACAGCCAGAGCTACACAGAGAAACCCTGTCTTGAAAAACCAACAAAAATAAATTAATTAAAACAAATCATACACTCTTCTTTGATGTGGACCTGGCCACATCACCACTACACACCTATGAAAGCTCTGTCCCTTCATGGGGACTTCTCTTAAAGGGTAAGACTGCAGGTGACCTGAAGTGCAGGTTCTCAATGTGTGGTTCTCTGGGCCAGCATGCCACTGTTCACTTAAAAGGCAAATGCTTGGGGTCCTCCAAGATGAGAAGCTCTGGGGATGAGTATTTGAGAGTCCTCAGGTGATTCTGATGCTGGCTACGGTATAAGAGCCACTGAGCGATGGAGACTCAACTGTGAAGTTGCCCAAAGCAGACAAATGAACAACTGAAGCCTGTATCAGCTCTGTTACTGCACCATCTGCTATACTGATAGCCACGGCAAAATAAACAGCACTGCCCGGCACCACAGCACATTACCCAGAGTGTGTATTCCCCCCCTCCTGTTCACTGGGGAACAGATGATGCTGAGGCAGGAACGCAAAGGACCAGAGGCATTCCCTTAAATATCAGAGGAAGAGTCAAAAAGAACACAGAAAAATAGCTTCCACAGAAGCAGAGATTCACAGCTAAGCACTGAGCCAAACTCCTGGAATCCAGCTGTAGAGAGGGAGGAGTGATGAGCAAAGGGGTCAAGACTATGTTGGGGAAACCTACAGAAACAGCTGACCTGAGCAAGTGAGAGCTCACGAACTCTAGACTGACAGTTAGGGAACCTGCATAAAGACCAAACTAGGCCCCCTGAATGGGCGTTTCGAGGGGTGGGGGAGAGGCTTGGGGTGTCTATGAGGCTACTGGTAGTGGAACCAAGATTTATCCCTAATGCATGAACTGGCTTTTTGGAGACCATTCCCAAAGGAGGCATACTCTCTCAACCTAGATACAGTGGGGAGGGCCTCAGTCCTGTCCCAAATGATGTGACAGACTTTGATGATCCCCTATGGGGAGCCTCAACCTCCCTAAGGAGTGGGTGGGGGGTGGGATGGGGAGATAGGGGAAGGAGTGGGAGGGCGGGAGGGAGAGGGAACTGGGATTGGTATGTAAAATAAGATTGTTTTTAATTTTAATTAAGAAAAGAAAAATGGCTTCCAAAGATGCATACATCCTACAGAGGATGCAGGGCACAGGGGCCCAAGGGGACTCTTGTAAAAGTGTCAGGCCAAGCTCACACTTTCTCTCCCCCTGTCCTTTCTTCTCCTTCCTCCTTCCCTGACAGTGGACAGCACAGGTTGTGCCCCATACACAAAGGTTTGCTGTTTCCTTGCTTGGAGACTTTTCATTTTCTTCCTCTTGGACAGAGTCCCAGTAACGCAATGCAGTATTCTCAGGGGGAAGCAGACTGGCTCAGGAGCGATAAAGGGGCCAATTCCTACACACATGTCATTTCATGGGCAAACTGCCACGGCTGTGCATGCAAACAGGGGTAGTAATGTTCAGCCCCTTGGAAGAAGAGCAGCTTGTTACATGGAAGTAGGGTGGAGAGGGAAAGGGCATGTGGTGGTCTAGGTACCAGACTATGACTCTGGCTGATATGGGTAGGCCCTGTGTGTGTTCTTACCTTCTTTCAGGGTCTTGGAGACAACAGTTGGCTGCCTTTGGAAGGCCTGGAGGTTCACAAATGGGGGTTTTGAAGGCTTCGGGGGAGGTGGGCCGAGGGTCTCAATGGATGGCAGTGGCTTTGTTTTGGGAAGCTGGTGACGTCTGCTCTCTGGCTTTTCTGAGTATGAATAGGAAAACATGTATGATATTATTTATATTTGTTAGGTAAAACTGACCCAATTCCCTGGCTTCAGCCTCCCTCCCCTGACGAGTCCCCATCACTCACGTGAGATCTCGCAGACCCAAACACACACCTGCTTACATCACTGTCTTGCTGGTCATCAGCATGGACCATTCACTGATGTACTATTTCCACACAACCTGGAATCATGGCTCTAGATACTTTTCTCAGCAATGGCCCTGCCCTACTTCTCAACCTTCAGTGCATACATCTTTCGCTCACATCACTGGCTTCTCAGTGTTCCAGCACTGGCTTTAAAAACCGTCAGCGACTCACTCATATCTGAGACTTTGTGCCTGCCCTTCCTGACTGTGGGATGCTGACTCCGTTCTTAACAACATCCACTTGTTATTTTAAGGCTGAACACCAGTGTCAGGTCCCTAAAAAGCCTTCTTGTGTTTCCTAGAATCAAGGCTAGGACTCTTTAATCTGCATATTCTGATGTATTGCTAATGCTGCTGCATTTGTGCCATGGTTGGTGGGCTTCTGTGGGGACCCTGTGACACTGCTCTCCTAGCTTAGAGGACAGCGACTATGATTACTCACCAAAAAAGACTCCTCAAGTACAAGCTGAGCAAATAGCATGGGACTACACAATAGAGTAGGAATTGATCTAAGAATTTCTAGGGCTCTGGTTTCAAGCGTCTTAGAATCTGTGAGTTTGGTGTCTGAGAATTTTCTAAACAGTCCCAGTAATGCCTATTTCTGCTTTCTGTATTCATGAATACAACTCCAACAGAAAGCCCATAATTATACCTGAAAATCATATGTGGCAATTGACAGAAAAGGACACAAAGTTTTTTAATAAATAGGGCATCTTCATTCTTGGTTCACACAATGCAGTAGTTGTCTATACAGGCCCAAACTAAACAAGTAGACTGGGTTTCACATGAGCCTTTGAGAAGTTCGTGCCCTATGCAGGCTGGGATAGGAGGGCAAGCTTCCTCTTGCCCTTCCATTAGGTGCCACATCTCCAAAAACTCAGGGCCAAATTACTCTCTTATTAGGCTTTAACTGTGAGTTTGTAGAAATGTTGGGAATTGTAGTCTTAATAAAACCAAGAAGACAACATAGTGAAAACTAAACACCAATCATTAACAGGATACTCACTCCCCATGTGCTAAGCTGATCTACATGGTTATTTGATGGGGGATGTTCTTCTGTATATATGTTTCTCTTATTGGTTGATGAATAAAACACTGTTTGGCCAATAGAGGCAGAACTAGGAGACAAGGAAAATTCTGAGAAAGGTAGGCAGAGAGAGACTGAGAGGATAGCATGCACCAGGCATTCTCTGGTAAGATAAGGCCATGCAGAAATACATAGATTAATAGAAATGGGTTAATAATTAAGGCAGAGCTAGCCAACAAGAAGCCTTAGCCATTGGCCAACAGTTTTATAATTAATATAGTGTCTGTGAGTTCATTTGGGGCTAAGAAGGACAGCAGAACCTGTCAGGACAGCAAACCACCAGCAACAGTTATCTCATTAAACTCTCCATAGTGTCACCTGAGAGATGATCTATCTTCTTTGTTTTTTTTTTTTCCCATACATCTTGTTTCTCATCCTTTATAGATACCTCTTTATTTACTGTATTTATTTCAGGTGTTATTATGGGAGCTGGAACTGAGAACAGAAACAAATGTAGTCCTGGCTTTAGGAATGTCTATCATAATAAGAGGAGATTAAAAATACAGCAGGAACAAACAAAGAAGAGAGTCCTGGAGGCCAACCTGGCCCGTAGACCATAAGCTGGTGAGTTGGGGGAGAGAAGTCAGAGATGCAAGGACTAACATGTGAGGCCATCAAGGTTATAGTGCTTTAGTCTCTATTTTAGGTACAAGGAGAAGCCATAGGATCATTCATACACTAAGCCATCTGCCCATCTGTCTGTCCATCCAACTAATCAATCACTAAATAAATATTTTTTGAGACTTAACTTGATTTTGTTCTTGAGTGATAAGGTGGTAGATGAATTTTATCCTCTGAAAACTGTACCTTACAGAGGCAAACAAGTGTATGGCAACTTACTGGGGAGAGGCAAGGGCCATGAGAAAACCAAAGAACTACAAGCCGCCCAAGGGCAACACCGGGGACAGCAGAGATGATTTAAAGAATCCACTCAGAGCAGGGGCACTGTAATAGAGGCTGTGAAAGAGGAAGAGACCTCAAAGCAGAGTTTCAGGGTAGATGGACTGATCTGTGCTAAGACCTGGGGTGGAGCTGGCATTTTATGTCTAAAGACTGCATGGCCAATGAATCAGGAGACAAGGAGGATGGAGAAGCAAGCAAGCACCAAGCTGTGAGAGGCACTGTTGGAAGGTCAGGCCTATTTTGAGCCACAGGGTGTTGTGATCTGACTTGCCTAGAGGCTCACCAGGTCTGTGGCAAGGAAAACAGAACATGGGTGGGGGGGCATGAGAGTGTGGGAGCAGGAAGAGCAAATGGTAAGGGCCCACTGAGAGAAAAGTGTGGTAGAGACTACAGCCCAGGGCAGAGACAGAAACTGAGGGATTCCAAGCATAGTTTTAGGGTAGAGACAGAGGAAGTTGATGGATTCAAAGAAAGAATAAGGTCTAAAGATTGGAGTATTCCTTTTAGGTTCCTACACTGAAAATGATGCATTTTGTGCTTTTTCCTACACAGAGAAGGCTGGTGATGGTTTTGTTTCATATAGAACATACATAAGAAGCTTATAAATCACCCATGCTTATGTAGGTGGAGCTGGGTATTCAAGTCCAAGCACAGCCAAACTGTGCCACAATGTGATTCTGAATCTAACACTTATTTAAACCTGAGACTACAATTTAACATATATACTGACCACAGCCACACTCTACTTCTATTGCAAAGGCTACATGCACTTCAAGTCTGCAGGCCTGGGACAAGAAAAGCACACAATGGTCTTGTCTCCAGTCCCACGGACACTCTGTTTCTTACCTGGAACCGGGATGGTAAGCTCACATTCATAAACAGGCTGGCACAGGCTACTCGTGGGGCTCTCCTCAGCATTAGGGCTGTCTGTCTCTTTCCTGTCATGCTGAGGAAGTGGCAAAGGGGAGGCTTCAGGGGCCACAGGTGATGTTCTCTGGACCATCAAATGGCTCTGGGGAGGAAGGGTCTGGACTCCTGTTGCCTCTGGGCTCTTCTCTGGTTTTATCTGAACAGACCCCATGGTTTTCTGCCCTTCCAGATGGAAGGTCCTAGACCCACAGTTGGTAAGGGGAGAAGCTGGGGATATCTCACTCTTCTGAGATGAAAATTTCTCCCAGTTCCAAAGCTTATATCTGAAGCTGCTGACGTTCATTCCTTTCTCCTCGTTGGGTGTGCCAGCTTTCGGTTTACTGGCATCCAATGGCATGGCAGCTTTTTGGGAATTTCTTGCAGGACACTCAGCAGATTTTCCTGGAGGTCCTGAGGAACTTGAATTCTTTTGAATTTCACCTTTCTGGGCCAACTTCATTTTCTGGCTTTTAAGAGGCTTGGACACTTCGGTCAAAGAATAAGAGAGGGGTCTATGGTGGTGGGATGAGAGGTTGTTGCTGCTAGCCAGACTCTGGGCTGGCTGAGGGTGTCCCCTGTCATCCTTTCGAGAAACACCAGCTGAAAACTTGATAGGTCCTGGAAAAGGTGGGGCATCATACTTTTGAAATTTGGCTCGAAGTTCCTTGAAGGTTTTTACCCCTTCCTAAAGCACAAAGAGGAACAAAAGTGTCTGGTTACCCTGGGAAAATGTGCAGCATGAGCCCCTGGCTTCCTTGTACCTGTTAAAGGTCTCCGATGGCTGACATGACATGAGAATTGTCCCCAGGTGAGGAATATCATTAGCCTGTGTTGCTGCTGTCTACGTAGATGGGTGAAACCATTTCTCCCTCTTAAGTTTGGTTATGTTGGATGCTGTCGTGGCATGGAAGCACAAACTAGAGACAGTAGTAGCAATTGATCCTAAACCTTTTTGGTGTTTTGGTAAGACAGGGTCACACTATAAGCAGCCCTGTCTGGCCTGGAAGTCTGTGTAGACCAGGATCCCAGAGATCCACTTGCCTCTGCCTCCAGAGTGCTGGGATTAAAGGCTTGTACCACCACATGTGTCTGACAAGCTGTTTGATGGCTTCTCTCTTTAAAAAACAGTTAAAATCTGCTTTGACATTGAACAATGCTCTTCATAATGTTGCCTCTGTTTGCTCAGGAGTTAATGGAATATTTATCTCCACACAAACAATTAGTCTCACACCAAATGGGTTGTTTACAATTGACCCAGAGACGTTGCCCTCACACCATTCTGGCCTACTTGCTTGTCAAATGTTTCCTTGCACTTCCCAGTTGATTTCAAGCTCACTCTCCATCCATCAAGACTGCCTCGAGAGAAGACCAACAGGGGCAGCAGCTTCACCGCTCCCCTGATACCTTTATAGCTCTCTATAATGTGGCTATTGAATTCCACACTTTGTAAAATAAAACTTTCAAAGGCTTACAGCTAAATCCTGACTCTGCCCTTTCTCCTCCAAGCAAATCCTATGTGCAACCCTGTCTGAACTTCACATGCAGTTGTATAATATTACGGACACTAGAAGGTTTGAGGTTACTACACAGAAAGTGTCCAGTAGAAGGCCCAACACATAGTAGGACTATGATAAACAAAAGCTACGGGGAGGGGGGAATAATATTCTTGGGTTTGTGGTTCCCTTTGAAGCACAGCTCAAATGGAGCATATGAAAGGGTTTTGGTAATGGTAGCCCAGGCCTAGGGCCGAAGGTAGGGGTGGGGAATAGTGAGGGAGTGTTAAGGACTGCATAGGGAGCTGGCTGTTAGTCCAGTCAAATAGGCTTGGTACTTCTTCTACTGTTCCACATTCTCCTATTAGTGCTCGGTTATTTTGGTAAATACATTTGACATCTTTTGCCTGCATGGGAGGTAGGAGGATATGTAGTGTAGTCACTTCAAACACCAAGAGCTATTATTCTCTCCTGATCACATTTCAAGTTTCTTTCTTTCTTTCTTTCTTTCTTTCTTTCTTTCTTTCTTTCTTTCTTTCTTTCTTATTTCATGTACATTGCCATGGCAGTGACTTTGTATTTTTTTTTTTTTGCCAGCTGAGGGAATGCTGTGTGACCTTTCTTCACCATGTTTACAGTTGACTCACACCTGCTCTGAGGGTTTAGGCAGGGAGGGAAGCTGAAGGCAGGTGGCTGCAAGCTGGCTGGTGAGCTATCCATTGCTGTTTTCCCTCATCGCACTCCCTCTGCACACCTCCACCCCAGCACATGCCTTGTAATTCTTTCTCTAAATTGCCAAGGGTTCATTTCTTATACTGTAGTCAACAGGTCATCTCTCTGTCCCCATCTCCTGACGTGGTAGAAGCCTGTACTGGGAGTGGCTTCAGGTATCCTGAGTGCAATGTCTCGGCTTAGTCCTTCTCCAGCCAGGTGCCCTGTGAGATCCTTTGTATGACTCCAAGCCTGTTTTCTTTACTATAAATTAGGACTTATTCAGGTGGCTGAAGTAGAAGGGTTAGGAGTTCAAGGCCAGCCTGGGTTACTCAAGGAGACCCGTTCTCATAACCAGTACAGACTGGTCGTGGTGTGAAAAGACAAGTACTTCTCACAACAGTTCAGGGTCAAATAAGGTACCAGATATACATACTTCATGATGAATAATCTTAACATAAAGTACATGATCTTAGCTATTAAAGGATTTCAGTTTAGTACCATAAAAAATTGACACTGTTGTGTAAACAGTCTCCAGTACTCTCCATCTTACAAAACAAGACTCTCCACTCAGCAAACAATAGCTGTACATTCCCCTCACATTTCACTATTTGACTCTTTGAGTTTGACTCTTGTGGGTATTTAAACAAATGAAAAAAAAAAAACCACAGCATTTGTCTCATTGTGACTGGTGATTTAACTTAGTACAATACCCTCAAGGTTTAGCCATGATATAGTATGTGTTAGAATCTGCTCTCTTCTAGCCAGGCAATCTAGCAGACACGTGTAGTCTCACCATTTGGTGGGTCGAAGCAGGAGGAGCCTCTGTCAAGGCCAGCCTGGGTTATCTACTTAAGCTCTTTGTATATTTTAGTTACTGGGAATTAGACATGTAGGGGAAGCTGTAGCCAGATTTCAATCGAGATCTTCAATCAAGTGAATCCCATCTAACATGGACTGGATACTAACATTTTCTTTCTACAGGACCCCATATGACTATCATTGTCCCATTTCAGCAGGAAGTAACTTGGAGAATGCTACGCCCCCTTTCCCCATTGTTGTCATTTAGGATAGTGTATATACCTAGTTAGGGATAGCTTCCTATTGTTTTGGTTGGGATTGGAATGAGGTGTTCAGGCTTGGACACCTCTTTCAGATGACTTTAGGGTTTAGTTAAAATAGATAGTTAGGATGTGACATAATCAGATTGTTGTATCTTCTTATATTTTACCTTTATGATTGTTAATTTTGGATACTTTATACTGTTAAGTTTTAATCCTCTTTTAGACTAAAAGGGGAATTGTAGGGGAAGCTGTAGCCACGCCTTCTTAGGGGCTGGGTACAGGTGTGCCTGACCAGGCTTGTGAGGGCGTGGTCAGAGTGACGTAGTGGGACTGCGTTTTTGGTTTCGGTTTCTCTTTTGCTTCTTGCGGTACAGACTGCTGCCACCAGCTGGCTAGGTCGCTCTGTAAGTAAGGCTTTTCCCTATTAAATACCCTTATATTTCTACCTGACTCCGTATTGGTAATTTCCCACTATATAGACAACTAAAAAAGCCATTTTGATGTCCTGCTGTCAGTTCTCTTGGGTATGTCCCCAGATGTTGAATCACTGGATCATACAGCAACTCTATTTTTAAGTTGTTAGAAACCGCCATACTGTTTTCCACGGCAACCACATCATTTTTACAATCCCACCAATGGCACACGGGATTCTTATTTATCAACATACTCACCAACTCTTCCTTTTCTAGATCAGCCATCCAGACAGGTGTGAACTGGCCAGTGGTTACCAGTTTTGAAGTAACAGAATCATGATTTTTTTTTTCTTTACTATCTGAAGCCATGTGAACTATAGAGCTATTGCTTGGTAGAATTTAATCTTTGTTGGAGTGATTGTGCAAAGCCTTGGTAGGAAACAGAATTGTGCAATGGATAACCTTCAAAGCAAGGACCTCTGCAAAGATCACTGGTTCATGGTGGGGCAAACCTGACTATACTTGGTTCATTTCTTCTTTCAATAAATGTTCATTAAGTGCCTACAATGTAGATAAGTCATGGTTTTCAACAGTGAAAGTCCCTGCTCTCAGATATTATACTGTACTATTAGGGAGATACAGAGTGTAAGTAAACACATTTAAAATCTTAGAGGCAGGGGCTAGATGGGGAATTAGGAAGATGCTGGGGTGGTGTGTGTTAGCCTCCCTGATCTTCAATGGTACCCCAGAAAAATCATTGTTTTGCTCAATTATATACAAGAATGGGTGCTGGCCTCAGTGATCTTCAAAGCCTCTTTAGCTCTATGTTGTTTCCTTATCACTGTTTCTCACTCTCTGAGATTTCAGAGCTGAGGTGTGAGGTATATGGCATAGGGTGGACTATGACTAACAGTGGGTTAGAGCCTTCTGACTGACACCACAGCCCATGTTTATGTAGCCCCACATCCTAGTGGGCTTAAACCATCTTCAGTCTATAAGCTTTCCTGGTCTTCTTGCTATTGCTACAACCTGGAAGCCTTTCCCAGTGATTTGAAATGATTTAGTTATGGCCTCTTTGCTTTGACTCTGAGCTCTTCTAATCCTTCATTTACTCAGCTGTTAGACAAATCTGTTTAACAACACAAATCTGATCATGTAAGTCCCTTACATGCCGAAAATCCTTCAAATTGGCTTCCTCAGGCTCTCAAATCAGCTCAAATACATTTCCTGAGCATTGCAGCCCATTCTGACTCCTCCCCTGAACTCTCTGACCCCACTGGACCCCCTTCCCCAGCAGACTACCCTGTTTCTCACCTCACCACATTGTATACAGTGCCCTCTCATATCTCCCCACTTTCAAACGTACTATTGCCTCTGCCTGGAATGCCCAGCTCTCTCCTAATTCCTCAATTAGGGAAACTGATTCATGTAGACACTGAATTTATAATGATACCTAGACCAGTCCCTTTCTGACTTGTGAAACGAGGGAAATAGACATCTGTGGATCCATGCAATATACTACAGGAAATTATTGCACTCAGTGGGAGGGTGTCTAGAAAACAAAAACCACAGGCCCAGAGGAGCAGCCTGCTGCAGGTGGAAGAGCAAACGATTCCACACTCACTGTTGCTCCCAGCGTTAGGGGCTGAGGCTGCAAAGTCAGTCTTCTCAGAGTACCTGACACAATCTTTAGTTCAGGGAGCATGACTGATGCTCCTACCACTGAAGAGCCAAACGAAATCTACAACAGATACACCTCCTTCGGCTCCTCTACACAAACCAGCAACACCACCTCCGCTCTCTGTCTGCTTTCCCCTGAATGGAGCCTGACTCATCCGGCTCCGTGCAGTGAACCCACCCTTCATGCAGAGGCTGGAAAGGTCAGAATTACATCTCCAGGCAGTCTCTCTGCTACAATTTTCAAAGCACAGGTGAGGGATAATGAGCACGAGAGCCTATCTTTGGGGAGCCAAGTGTGGCAGATGTTGGCAGCATTCATGGGCTCACATGTAGCATACGACCTCTTTCCTACTGAGCTTGGTAATTCCCAGCACAGTCTATGATGAACCCCTTGCTGTTTAGGCCAGTAACAACAGACTTGGTCATCTGCAATGGAAAGCACTGACATATCCATCCCACTATGCTTTTCTCCATAGCTCCTCTGAGCACGCAGCAAATGCCCATCTCCTTCGGTTAGGGTGGAGACTCCACAAGGACAGGCCCCTGGTTGTATTTTAGTTTTTGATCACTGCTGTAATGTCAAAACCTAGAACAATAGTAGTTTTATGATAGTTGTTCAATAAAGATTTGGAGAATTGATGAAGATTTGCAAGTCTTTCAGAATCTAGATGGTACAAACACAGTGTCTACAGTCCTGTGGTTCACAAAGTGAATAAATGAGCCAGTGAAAACATGCTTGGAAAAGTTAGCAAGTTCATGGGTTATACAATGGTAACTGTAGCATTTTAAACTTTCCTTGCACACACATCTTTGTGAGGTCAGTTTTGAATGTCCATAGAAACAAACAACCCCCTATAATGCCATTAGATAGCACTGAAAAGAGCTTTGGAAAACATCCTGGGCACTTTGGATCTGGATGGACCAGGCAAGCTGCAAATGCCTCATCATTTAGGAAGCACATGGCAAAGTCATGCCAAAGATATTGTGGGAACAATCAAAGATAAAAGGCACAGTGTCCTCTAAACAGAAAAGGCTTATCTCTGATGTGGAAAGGAGGGGCAACCAGCCACCATAAACAAAGAAAGCACTGCTTCAGAGGCAGCCACAATCAAACACTTCCTAGTCCAGTTCCCTGGACGTGATGTTATGACACCTCAATTTAGCCTGACTTGGAGAATGTCACTCGGGTGTCTCTCACTCACTTTCCATTTTAGAGAATCATAAAGAGTTAACGACCATGATAACACAACAGGCAAACACTTCTCCCATGCGTGCCCATGCCTCATACTGACCTGAGTTGCTCACACACATTCACCTGTCGGCTTCCCAGGTGCAGACACACACAAGGCACCGAAAGCCTAACTGACTCCCTCAAGGTCACAGAAGGTCCAAACTGGGGTTTGATTCAGGCAGCCTGGCTTTGGAGCTCACGTCACCCCTGACTCTATGAGCATAGGTGCTCCTGTGACCTTTGCACATTTCAGACACATTTGACAGTTGTGTTTTCTGTCCTCTTCAGCCTCATCAGGACTCTTGTGCACTGAGACTTGATTAATCTCTGCAATAGCCCCACGCTGCAGGCAAGCTTACTGCACCATTTTACCAAAAGCTATTGCATAAAGAGATTAGATAACTCTTCAGCTTGAATAGGCCAGTGGTCCTCAACTTCCTAATGCTGCAACCCTTTAATACAGTTCATGTTCATTGTTACTTCATAACTGTCATTTTGCTACTATTATCAATCATAATGTAAATATCTGTGTTTTCCCATGGTCTGAGGTGACTCCTATGAAAGGGTCCTGGTCATTTGACCCCCAAAGGGGCCTCAACTCACAGGTTGAGAGTCACTGTCATAGACCTTGACACAGGGTTTTGAACCCAACTCTGTAATCCTGGGACTGCTTTCAACCACTCTGCCAATTTCCTTATAAATTGAGAACCAGCTTATAATCTCTTGCTGCCTCATAGAAAGAAGTTCTATAGCTAATTGTGTGTGGGTCACAATTCCATCAGAAATTGTTCAGCACCCACAGCCAGGCAGATGGTTCTGTGAGTAAACAGGCTTCCTGAGCAAACCTGAAGACCAGAGTTTGGTTCCTGGAACCTAGTGCAGAAGGAGAGAACTCAACCCTGAAAACCATCACCTGACTACATACACACAGTGGCACATATGTGCCTGCGCTCACATACATCATACACAAACCACACATGCAATGGCAATAAGCAAAACAAAGTAAAACAGAAGTTACCCAATCATTATTTTATGGAAGCAAATTAAAATCCCAGAAAACCCATCTCTTAAAAAGAAAAAAAAACATTTAAATTTATATTTTAAGTATATGAGTGTTTTTTCTGCATATCTGCATAAACACTATATGTATGCCTGGGCCTGAAGAGGTCAGGAGACACTGTTGTAGCCCCTGGAACTGGAGTTATGGTTATGAACTGCCACATGGCAGCTGGGAACTGAATTCAGGTCCTTTGTAAAAGCAGCCGGTACTGTTAACCATTGAGCCATGTCTCCAGCCCCCAGGAACCCAATCTTCATTTGCTTTTTGTTGTTGCTTATATTGACAGGAACACAGCATTTTCCCAATAAATTGAAATTAAAAAATATAATTTATGTTGTTGTTGAATTCTAGCTGAAGATAGAAAGTTATTCCATTTTTTTTTTTTTTTGTATCTGTGTAGGTTTGCTATGTTGCCAAGTATGTGGTCAATTTTAGAGAAGGTTCCATGTGGTGCTGAGAAAAAGGTGTATTCTTTTGTGTTTGGATGGAATGTTCTATAGATATCTGTTAAACCCAATTGGGTCATAACATCTATTAGTTCTTTTATTTCTTTGTTAAGTTTCTGTCTGTTGATCCTATCTAGTGCTGAGAGCAGGGTGTTGAAGTCTGCTACTATAGTGTGTGATGTTTTATGTGTGATTTGAGCTTTAGTAATGTTTCTTTTACAAATATGCCCCTTTATATTTGGGGCATAGATGTTCAGGGTTGAGACTTCATCTTGATGGACTTTTCCTGTGATGAGTATGAAATGCCCTTCTTCATCTCTTTTGATTGATTTTAGTTTAAAGTCTAATTTGTTAAATATTAGGATTGCTGCACCAGCTTGTTTCTTGGGACCATTTGATTGGAAAATCTTTTCCCACCCTTTTACTCTGAGGTACCGTCTGTCTTTGAAGTTGAGGGGTGTTTCTTGTATGCAGCAGAAGGATGGATTCTGTCTTTGTATCCATTCTGTTAGCCTTTTTGTATCTTTTTATAGGCAAGTTAAGACCATTCACATTAAGGGATATTAATGACCATTGATTGTTGATTCTTGTTTGTTTTGGATTTGTTGTTGGTGGTGTTATTGTGTGTGGATTTAGCAGTGCCTCCATGTGTGAAAGCCGACATAAAAACCCTGTGTTAGCCAGGTCACTCAAACGCCACTAACTTCTGAGTTTCTATGGATTGCCAAGTATAACTGTTCACCACAGGGAAAAACAAAGGCAACATCTGTGGCAAAAGTTTATCATGACCCTGAAATTGTGTCTCCTGGAAAGCAAATGCAAGGACCCTGAGGAATGGGTAAGCTAAAAACACAAGGCACAGGGAAGCTGCAGAAACCAAGAAATTATGCTCTAGTTGAAAGAGGTAGTTACGGCTGCCAGGTGCCAACTAACACAGAAGGAAAGTCTTTGCAAATAGCAGGGGGTCACCTTTCAGGAATACAAGCTTCTCCACTCCAAGAGTTGGAAAGTGGGGAGATTTCCTGTGTTCCTGGTACCAGGAATGGACACCCAAAACCCCTAGGAAAGGGTGAAAACAGCACAGAGCAGCCTGACGGCCTCTCACCTGCCCTGGGAACAAATTCACAGTGAAACTTAAAGCTCCATGACATCAGTATAAGGACTGGTAATTACTTCCTGTCTTCCTCAGGTGTCTGGGCTCTAAGGAGTCTTCCCACATTATCCTAGGAAGGGGTCTAGAACTTCTGGGGCCTACAGGTCAAACTCTTATCCAGTGTCCACCCGTGCAGACAGTTAATTCCCAGTGTCCAGCGTGGTCATGTGTCTGTCTCTGGGCACTCCCCGGGTCAGTTCTGCTTGCTTATCACTTTCTAACATATCTTAGCTGCCCTGGGGCCTCTCTTAGCCCTCCATTCTTTATAATTCAGGAACTCTATTCATCTCTGTTATCTTTAGCTGATAGCTGGGCCAGCTAAGCAGAGCAACCCCAAACACGCAATGTCCATTCAGGGAAGGCAGTTATGGAAAACAATCACCTAACCACGGGGCTGAATGTTTTGCCAATAAATACACGGTGGCATCATGAATCAGTTTGGGGCCCTTGAGATGGCTCAGTGGGTAAAGGCACTTGCCTCATTAAGTCTGATAGCCTGAATTTAACCTGCTGAACTCACAAGCATCACAAAGATGTGGTAGCTTGAACCTGTAATCACAGCACTCCCACAGAGACATGGGAAGCAGAGACAGGAGAAATCTCCCAGACTACCTAGCCTGGAGTTTGCTGAGTAGCAGAAATTACAAAGTGGGGAGAACTGATTCCTGTGAGTTATCCACACATGCACGCATGCACGCATGCACGCACGCACACACACACACACAGAGAGAGAGAGAGAGAGAGAGAGAGAGAGAGAAGGAGGAGAGAAGGAGAGAGAGAGGGAGGTTTGGCTGGAGGGGAGGCTCTGAAGCCATTCTGTACTGATGGGGCAACATAATCAAAATCAGGGAGGCATGTGGGTTCTTTGCATTTCAAGGGGCAGCCAGAAGATTGCAGAAGTGATGGAAGAAGAAAGCAAGCCATGCACACCAAGGGTCTTTAGAGCTTTTACTCAAGAGATAATCTTGGTTTCTTTTGTAGAGCAAAAAGAGAGAGAGAAGGTATTTTGGTGCCGAGAGTCTTTCAGTGGATACAATGTTTAGTCTATTATCTATGGACACCTTTCCTTTTTAAAATTTATTTATTATGTTTACAGTGTTCTGCCTTCATATCTGCATGTATGCCTGCACAACAGAAGAGGACACCAGATGTCATTACAGATGGTTGTGAGCCACCATGTGGTTGCTGGGAATTGAACTCAGAACCTCTGGAAGAGCAGCCAGTGCTTTTAACCTCTGAGTCATCTCTCCAGCTCCTGGACACCTTTTCTTTAAGAAGCCCTTTCTGTTTGTCAACAGCCAGAGAAAGTCTGGAACTGGAACTCAAGGTCCAAATAGTACTTGGTACCAATATAAATAATCATTTCTCTGGTGTCAGAAATGAAGAGCAAATGAAATGAAGAGGGTAAGAGCAAACTTACCCTCACCAAACCCGATCCATCCAGATCTTTCAGAGAACACATGCTTTCTTTCTCTCTCTCTCTTTGGGATGTTGCTTGGAATCCTGTCTTAGGGTTTCTATTGCTGGGCTGAAACACTATGACCAAAGCATATTGGCTTATACCTCCATTTTACTGTTCATTATCAAAGGAGGTCAGGCAGGGACTTACACAGGGTAGGAACCTAGAGGGAGGAACTGAAGCAGAACCCATAGAGGTTCTGCAAGCTTACAGGCTTGCTCCCGGTGACTTGCTCAGCCTGCTTTCTTACAGCATCCAGGACCACCAGCCCAGGGGTAGCACCACCCACAGTAGGCTGGGCCCTCCCCCATCAATTACTAATTAAGAAAAGGCCCTACTAGCTTGCCTTCAGCCAGATTTGACAGAGACATTTTTTTGTTCAGTATAGGCTTTCTCCTCTCAGATGACTCTAGCTTGTGTCAAGTTGACATAAAGCTGGCTAGCACAAACGCTAACTAACTCCTTCAGCTCCTGGATCTGGTCTCAAGCCACTGTAACATGTCCTTCTCTCTCTCACGCTCCCTCCCACTCTCCCTAGTGCCAAGTAAGCCAGTAATTACATGCTTCTAGACAAGTGCTCTAATACTGAGCCCCTGATATTCATGTCTCTACTCTATCACAGACCTGCTGGGCTTCCTGAATGAAGACCATGTTTTTCTGAATCTTCATAGCCTCTGCTTCACCTGTCTGGAGTGTCTTTGCCTGACACCCACCATTCAAATCATAGTTTTACATCTTGCTCAGAAACTCCCAAGAGGTTGTTACCACTGCCCCTCAAAACCTCTCTCTCAGACCTCTTCTGGCAACCTCTCTCAGTCTTGAATATGTCTTAGAACGCCCTAGAGACCCCTGAACATGCCACCACTGACCAGAATTCTCTGTGTGTCCACAGTGCTTTTCTTTATGGCCATGTCAGTCTCTCATTCAACAGCACATCTGGATGCAGAGCTCTCCAGCTGCCATTGTGTAACACGATAAATAAAAGGCCCAGAGACAGATATTGGGGTTCAAGCTTCAAGCTGAAGATCAGAAAAGCAAAACAGTTGGTCACTAGCTCTTAATCTACCTCAGATGGAAAGGCGATCCTGGCTCCATCAAATCTCAGACTACTGCCTCCCCTCAGCATGGCTGGAGAATCCTGAGACTTCATTGTCTTCCTATTCTCAATGTGGCTGGAGAATGAATCCCAGATCTGAGCTTCTGTTCCTGTCTTAAATACCTCTCATGAGGATTAAAGGTGTGAGCTCTAATTCTCTTTTAGACTGATTCACTCTAAGTGGCCTTGAACTAACAGAGATCCGTCTTCCTTTATCTCCTGTGATTAAAGGTGTGTGCCATCACCTCCTGACCTCTGTAGCTTGTGGCTGACTTTGCTTTCTGAATCCTCAGGCAAGCTTTAATGAAACATAAACAATGTATCACCACACCATTCTCTTCCTGTCTAATTCTCTATCACTTCCTGGGTCCTACTGTAATTACTCAAGTGGATCCTTTGTTTCCCTTGGGTTCCTTGAGCTCATCCACAGCAGTAGAGGAGGACACTCATCTCAGAGCCCACAGGTTCTATAATGAGTGACTCCAAGTGCTGGATAAACATTTACCAAAGTAACTCTGAACAAAGTGAATGAACAGATTTCAGATAGTGGTCCATAGGGGATTCTCATTTCAAAAAGGGCTTTCTCAGAGAACTAGCAATTAATTTCCTGTGAACAATGCATCTAAATTGCTCTTCTAATCATGGCGCTCCCCTTATTAAAATCCTTCAGTAGTCCCCCATGGTCTGATGCTAACTTACACATTACTTAGCTACACACATAAGGCCCTGTCTGCTATTTTCTTGCCATCATCCCCATCTCCTTTCCCTGGTACTTTCTATTCCATTAGACTCAGCTCCCCCACCCCAAAGAAAACTGAGTTGTCTCTCTGCATTTCTTCATGCTGTCCCCTCTGCCTGGAATGCCTTCTGTTATTTCCTGAGCTCAGATTCATCATCTGAGACAAGGCCGAGGTGTCAGTTCCCAGAAGAAGAGTCTTCCAGCTCTGATCCCCTCAGCCTCTGCTTGCTCCTATTTCCAGTTTCCTAACTGAATCACTGTCACCTATACATGGGTCTGTTCTAACCCCACCACCCGCCTCCAACTGAGGTCTGTGGAGACGAGGATTGCATTGTTTTTCCAACTCGTGTTTCTGTCACTGTGTTTAGGTATACAGAGTATACAGACAATACATGTCCTTTTAATTATGCATTTATGGATTTGGAGACTGAGAACAATGAGGCTTCATTCTACATAGAAGTAAAGGGTGCTGTGGGGTCCTATTACACTGCATTTGTTTATGTTACTGCCTTTCCAGGTGTGCATGGCAACATGTGTCTGCGGCCAGTTTCTGTAGCTCCACCAACAGGCTTCTGAGCTTATCCCTGAGGAGGATGGAGGCAAGGCTCAGGGCTTTTTGAAGTTCCCTCATGTAACCAATGAGTCCTGGAGCCAGGGTCTGACCTAGCAACAACCCAAAGGCTGTGGCGTTTGGAAAGAACTCCGCTATGCACAGCTTTTCCTTAATGGGATGCCCATTTTCCCTGAGCACCTAATACTCTAAGGAACTGAGCCTTCCCACCACCATTTTCTTGTGGAAGAGGCCACATAATGTAACACACTACCCCATGGACACTGCTAGGACAGAGCAGTAGGAGACAGGTAGGACAGGACAAACGTGACTGGGTTTAAGTAACAAGTGATTTCTGAGAAAAGGAAGCATGAATAACAAATAGGAGTTTGACTGCCCTTAGGAAATGGAAATGACAACTTGTTTACAAGCTGCCAAGCAAGGAGATGTGGCTTCAAAAGGCCCCAGGCCTAGAGAGGATTACTGTACTTCTGGCTGCAATGGGAGGTGAGAAATGGGGCTGGCCACACCCTTGGCTACTAAACAACTTGCAGCACATTTTCATTTCCACAGTTGTAACATCTTCCGAGATGATACTGATATGTAACAAGAGAGTGGTATTTTCTGCACCATGTTGGTAAACCCAACTTTGATATTGGCCGCCTTCCTCCATCACTGTCCATTTATTCAGATTCTCGATGGACCTAGCACTTACCCCAGGCATGCCTTACTTATCTCTGCTTGTTGCTTTTCTGTGGGTTCTGGGTAATCTAAATTCCAGATTTTACGACCATGCAGCAAGTATTTTATCCACTGAGTCATCTCCCAAGATCAAGAAACTGATACTTTAGAGCCAACAGATCTCCCTTTCAAGACACAGACCTGTAGAACAAGCACCCAGAGCAGACAGACCGGCAAAGCAAACCACCGCTCACTGAAGGCACAAGATTTACAGTGCCTTTTAGGAAACAGCCAAGCAGCAGCAGCTCGGCATTGCTTCCAGATAGCAAACTGTAGCTGAGCAGAGAGGCTCTGTGCTGATGTTGAGGGTCTCTGAGGAAAAATTCAACCATATGCCTCTGAGGCCAGTTTCAAATCGAAGCCCCCAGCAAAGTAGTTTAGGTTTTAATTATATATCAGCAGACAGGAGGGTCGGGGGCCTCTAGTCAGAATTTACAATCTGTGCAAATATGCTGACCTGCCAATTGCCCCACTACTGCCATTTACCAACCACCTAAAGGAGAAGGGTTAAATAGCTTCTCTGAGTTACTTTATTGCTTTTACCCTCCACTATATGGTGTGAATGCCCCAACCAGCGGGGCCATTTTAAATTTCTTGCATTTGCTTTGTATATCGGAATCCCAGGCAAATAAAGAAACTTTGAAAGAAATCAAACCCCATTTTAGCTTAGGGATGTTAGGTGTGTTTTAAAGGAGGAACAAATAAGTTCCTTCGGGTTTTCTGTCTATTCCACATCTCCTTTCTGCAACAGTTTCAGAAAGCTTGAAGTACCAGTCACCTGCATCCTGATCATCACCTCCTCCCTCCTCCCTCCTCCCTCCTCCCTCCTCCCTCCTCCCCCCTCCCTCTCCTCCCCTTCTCCCTCTTCCACTCTGGCTGAGGGAATTGCCCCAGATGAAGGGCTTTCAAATACCCTCAGGAGCAGCCAAGCCAGAGTCCCATGAGAGAAGCTCACAGCAGCATCAGTGTGATGGGTTGAATAGAAATGGCCCCCATAGGCTCCTAGATTTGAATGCTTGATCACAGGAGAATGACACTATTAAGAAGTGTGGCCTTGTTAGAAGTGTGTCACTAAGGGTGGGCTTTGACACAGCCAGGCCCAATGTCACTCTCTTCCTGCTGCCTGCAGATCCAGATATAGAACTCTTGGTTCCTTCTCCAGCACCATGTCTGCCTGGGTACCACCATGCTTCCTGCCATGACAATAATGGACTAAACCTCTGTACCTGTAATCTGGCCCCAATTAATTGTTTTCCTTTATAAGAGTTGCTGTGGTCATAGTGTCTTTTCACAACAATAGAAACCCTTACTGAGACAGTCAGGGACACACCAGCCCCTGATGAGCACCCCTAGCACCAGCTCACAAGGTCCTTCACCTTTGGAGGTGGACTATGTCCTCCAAAGATGGTGGTGGGACCAACACCACCTTCCATCCAGACGTTTCCCAGGAAAGATGTGTCCTTGGCCCTTTGGAGGACACCATGCACTGATGGCTTTAAAGAGAAACCCTATGCCATGGCAGGCAGAGCACTGGCTTCCACCGTGGCCTTCCCCTCACTAAATTGTGTGTGTGTGTGTGTGTGTGTGTGTGTGTGTGTGTGTGTGTGTGTGTGTGTGTGTTTCAATAGTTAATATACATCTCACTTACCCGGGAAGCCTCCCAAAGTGAGAGGTGGTAAATGCCCACACTTCCTTCAGCCATGTGTTTACTGTGCTGCTACTGTGGTCCTGCTTTTACCTACCTGCCTAAGCAGAGAATCACTTTCAATAATAGAAACAGGGCTAAGAGCATGGGATTGATGGTGGAAAAAAAAAAAAAAGCCTTAGGTTGGCATCTTGACCTGTGTCGCCTTGCTTAACCAAGGTGTTTCAGTTCTTTTTTTCCCCTGCTATTTCCTGACACATGGAATGGAGAACCAACCACTCCCACCATGGGCAGAAATACTGGCCTGGTGCCTGGCACAAAGGAGGTTGGGATAAGACAGTTGCAATGTGGAAAGAATGTTGCTGCTACAGATGGCAATGATAATCATGGTACTGCTGGCAGGTGACCATCTGTAGCAAACAACACATGCTGAAGAAGTCAATCAACCTGGCACATTCAGGTGGGAAGATCATCTATCAATCCTGATAGGTGGCATTTTACTTTCTAGTAACAATGATGCTTCAGTCTTGGCCCCTTTTTCTCCACACTCACCATAGCCACTCTTCCTCCTTAAGTACTATTTATTTACTTATTTTATTACCATTGAATAATATAAAGTAATCTTTATTTTATCTCTAAAACAACTATTACCCTAGGAGTGAGAACTCACATGACAATAGAAATAACAAAGTAGGAAATGACAACAACTTGTTAAGACATGTTAATCACCACAGAACAAAACAAACATCCAAACATGTTTCCTCTTCTTCTCCCTGGTGTGAGGTGCTCATGCTCTTTCTGGATTCCTACCACTTTGCTACTAAACTGCTGTATAGTATTAATGTACCATGATATATGAATCAAGAATCCATTTTGAAATCAAATTTTAGTACAACAGTTCTCAAGGGTAATGCAACAATCCATACAACCTAGATTCTAAAGGTAATGACATTTAGCCTCTTATGAGATGTGCTTAAAAATAAATGTACTAATAATTAAAAATGAATTATGACCTATAGGGAAAAGGAGAGTTATGCTTATTGTTGACTAACTGGAAAAATATAGAGATTGTGCTGTAAGAGTTTTCAAAAGTATTTTTTAAATTTTGATTTTATCTTTATGAGTGCTGTGTGTGTTTGTGTATGTGTGTATACACACATGCAGGAAGATGTTCATGGAGACTAGAAAAGGGTTGTAGATCTCTTGGGGCTAGAATTATAGTGGTTGTGAGCCACCATGTTGGTGCTGGGAACTGAACTCCAGTCCTCTGCAAGAGCAATGAATGGTCTGTAGCTGTTGAACCACCTCTCCAGCCCTTCTGACCTACAGTCTAGATCAGAATTTTTTCTTTTATTATTTTTTTGAGATGATTATGTCCATTTCCCATTTCTTTCCTCCTTCCAAACTCTCCCATCTATCCTTCTTTGCTCTGTTTCAAATTAATAGCCTTAGTTGTTTTATATATATATGTGTGTGTGTACATATATATATATATAATATACATATGATATATATATATATATATATTACATATATATATTCCTAAATACACAAATATGACCTGTTCAGTCTGTATAATGTTACTTGTATGTACATTTTCAGAGCTGAGCATTTGATATTGGGTGATGTGTGCTCTTGTGTACAACCCATGTGCTCTTTCCCAAGGAAGACTAATCCTCCTGTTTTTGGCTTAGTAGTCCATAGTTCTTTTTGTAGGGTTGAGGGCTCATGGGTTCACCACACCCAGTCCATGTTAGCATGTCTGCTGTTGTCCATGTTCAGCTCATGTTTAGGCAGTTGTGTTAATGATCTTAACACTGCACCTCAAATCTGTGAAATTACCCTATGACTTTATTCTCATCTCCTGTTCTCCTTTCTCTCTTATACCCTGGTCTGCTAATTGTGCTCACTCAGAACAATGGCACCAGGACCCCCACTGAAAACCTGTATTCTGTCCATTTCTACTTTGTCCTGGGAGTCCCTGTTCAAGTGCAGTCAGTGAAAGGAGGGGAAGAACAAAGAAAGCCCTGATGAGGAGAGACGCTGACCAAGCCACCAGCTGGAGGTGGTCTTGAATTTTCTCATAGGTGCTGGGGCAGATCTGGGATTTGGCTCAGAGACCAGCTTGAGGTAAATGGTCAGAATAATGGGAGAGTGGAATGACACAGGTAATCCATGTAGCCTGCATGGCTTCAAGAGTGATGGCTGGGTTTTTCTGTGTGTTAAGAGACAAGAAGAATGAATAAGACTTTTAAAGTCACAGGAAACCACACAAATAAAAATCACAGGCAATCATTTAGCTTTGAGAGAATAATAGGTGTGAAGTAACTGCTTTCTGATTCCGTGGTATTTATAAGCTTTGGTTTTCCCTGGAGGATCTGACTCCCTGGAGGCCAAACTGAAAGGAGAAATAACACTGGAGTAGTATCTCAGAGCCTCCATCTGTTCATCTACAACATGGGCTCTCTTCTAGTTTAGGAAGTTAGGGGTAGGGATTAGAAGCCCCCGGCTCTACCATGACACTTGAGTAAAAGTCAATGAGTTCATGTTAATTAGTTCTCATAGAATATGCACAGCTCGAGGAAGAAAGCTAAAACATTTGTTGGCTAATTAAACATCTATAATCTATATTTTGGTAATATCTATAAAATGGAAATAATTGTATTTATTCTTTTTCCTTACTAAATATCAAATCAAGTGACACAGGAAGATGCTTTGGATAGAGTAGAAGGCCACACAGGGTCAAGGCACTCTCTTTGAAGGTGTACAGTGATGGGTCTCACACGAGAGGATGGTCTGGGTAGAAGGGGCAGAGTGTGTAAACCTAGCTTAGCAGAGACAGGGTATAGCTAGCTAAGGACACCAGTGTCCAGAGCAGCATACACCACCTGATTACACTCAAAAATAACTGATCTGATGAGTGTATGAATAACAAAATCTGAGAAGGCTAGCTGAGCATAGGACCCATAACGATTCTGTGAAACTGTTTCAAAACTGGAAACCAGTCTCTAACCACCTACTTACTGGCTCATGAAGAGCCCGAAGAGGACAAAGTGAAGGAGAAAGACAGTGACTTCGGGATCTACTATGGTCATCACCTGCCCCTCTCATTCTTCACCCAATTGCTTTTGTATATCTTCCTTGTTAAACTCCAAAGTGTTTGAGAAAGGCCTACATTGTTTCATCTTATGAGCTCTTGCCACCTTGCCTATTAAGTGAAGGATCTCTGGGATCACAAAGACATAGTTTCAACCCCTGGACCCCCGATTAAGTTGCTGTGTGGTCTCAGGATAGAAAGCTTTGAACTCACTAGGGTTCACTTTTCTACTTAAGAAGGACACATTGATTACTGATCCCTGTCAGATTGCCAGGGGATACAGTTACATTCCTCACAGAAAGAAAACAGTTCCCAGGCCTCCAAACATACTTTGCACCATTGTAGCTATCATCATTCTTATTGATCACATAAATTAGCAAACACGATAACTGTAAGAAATAAACCCTGCTTTTACAGACCTGAATTTAGAATATGAAAAATATATTGGATAGTGTACCGGCTGGTTTTGTGTCAACTTGACACAAACATGAGCCTCGGTTGAGGAAAGGCCTCCATGAGATCCAACTGTAAGGTATTAACTCAATTGGTGATGGGGGGGGAGGGACCAGGCCATTGTGGGTGGTGCCATACCTACCCTGGTGGTCCTGGGTTCTAACAAGAAAGTAGGCTGAGCAAGCCATGAGGAGGAAGCTAGTAAGCCGGTAAGCGGCACCCCTCCATGGGTCTGCCTCAGCTCCTGCCTCCAGGATTGAACACTGTCTGAGTTTCTGTCCTGATTTCAATAGTGAACAGCAATATGCAAGTGTCAGCCAAATAAACCCTTTTCTCCCCAACTTGCTTTTTGATCATGGTGTTTTGTTCACAGCAAACAAACCCAAAATAAGGCATATAGGAAATGAATAGCTATTTATCCGCTGTTAAAAAAAAATTAGCCTAGTGGTGATGGTGCATGCCTTTAATTTCAGCACTTGAGAGGTAGAGGCAGGAGAATCTATGTGAGTTCAAGGCCAGCCTGGTCTACAGAGCAAGTTCCATGACAGCCAAGGCTATACTGAGAAACCCTATCTCAAAAAGAAAAATTGGATGACTACACCAAAAACAACTGGTCAAGATGGGCTAGGAGAGAAGTAGGCTAAATAGTACCTTCCATAGTTCTTACAGGTGTCCATGCTCTAACTGTGGGTACCTGTGAATATGTCTTATTATGGTGTCTAACATGGTGAAGGAACTTTGGAAAAGAGGGTTTAGCTCACCCAGGTGGGCTCAGCATATTCTTAGGGTCCTTATAGAAAAGAGGTGAGAAATTTATTGTCTTAAAAGATATAAGGCTAAAAACCAAGATCAGAGAGAAGAGAAGATGCCATGCTGCTTGCCTTGATGCTGAAAGAGCCACAAGCAATGGCGGCAAGTGGTTCCCTAGCTGAAAAACACAGTAACACAGATTCTTCTCATAGCTAGAGGAGTCGTGTGGCCCTGTGGTCCCACTTGTTACAACATCAATAGGAAACTAATACTCTTATGAAAATTGGGTGATCAGTGGTTACAAGAGGCTTTAGCCAACCCTAAATCTGCTGCCTTTCCTCCTCCAATCCAGCCCTCTCGTCTACATGCCCAGCCTGATTTAGAGGAAGACTGATCTTCACTCTCACTTAAAGATCCACCATGTCACATCTCAACAGCTAGGGCAGGTTCAGAAGGGGAAAGAGATTCATACCCATGTGCAGGTGCCTGGAGTGTCACTTCCCCTCACAGCTCATTGGCCAGCACTTGTCACATGACTCCATATAATTTGAAAATAGGCTGGGAATTGTTAAGAGAGCCAAGGGATGTCTTGTCATCCCTAAGCCTTGTTGGTCATAGCTGGTCATCCCTAAACCTTGTTGGTCACATCTGGTCATCCCTAAGCCTTGTTGGTCACATCTGGTCATCCTAAGCCTTGTTGGCCATAGCTGGTAAGCATTAAGCATTGTTGGCCATAGCACTAAAAGGCTGACTAAGAGTTTTCCCAAGAGAGGAGCTTTGAACGTGGCAACTAGAGAACAAAGGGGTATGCTAGGTAGAGAGAAAATGAGCACAGGCCACCTTTGCACAAACTTGTGGAGTGAGGTGAAAAGTGGAGAGGAAGAGAAAGCCTGTTCAAATGCTGTAAGGTCAGATGGACATGAACATTGACACTGCATTTAATATGTGCTTGCCCAAATGAGACAAGCCACAAAGGCACTAAAACTGTACTTTTGCATCAGATTTCTGTTTTGCATAAAATCTCATCTAGTTGTTTGGTAGAAAAGTTGTTGATATCTTTCCCATTTTTCCCCCAAAAGGATTCCTGTGTGGTGTTGAGATTAATGGACACTTATATTTGCCTTCTTCCTCAACAAGTCTTCCCATCTGGAGGCCAGGTTGGATGGTATTTCCTGCATGGACATTTCCCTTAATGTTCCTACTTAACTTATACTTGGGTTTTCTAACTTAAAGTTACACCTTTATGAGCCTAGATGCCTAAGGGCTAATCTTGACTGTCAACTTGATAGGAGTCAGAGTCGCCAGGGAAACAGAACTCTGGGCAGGTCTATGAGGGATTACCTAGATTAAGAGAATTAAGGTAGGAAGACACACCCTATTCTAGTTTTATATTGGTTGCTGTGTTAAAGCACTCTACAAACACAGGTGAGGAGAGGGTTTATTTCAGCTTGCAGGTTACAGACCATTGAGGCAATCAGGGCAGGAATTCAAGCAGGAACATGAAGCAGAAAACATGGAGGAATACTGTTTTCTGGCTTGCTAGCAAGTCCATGCTTAATTAGTTTTTTATGTATTCCAAGACTACCTGTCCTGACCATGCACAGGGACATCCACAATGGGCTGGGCCTACAATGATTAACAATCTGGACAACTCCCCATAGACTTGTCCAGAGGCCAATCTAATCAAGGCAATTTCTCAATGGACTTCCTTCTCAGAAGACTCTAGACTGTTAAGTTGGCACTCAAAGCTAACCAAGGTGCTCACTAAATGTGAGGGGTACCATTCAATGAACTGTGGTTTCTGAACTGAACAAAATGGAGAAAGAAAGCTGTATATAAGTATTGGTTACTGTGTTAGATGGCTGTTTGGACACAATATGACCAGCAGCCTTTTGTTCCTGCTGTCATATATCCCTGCCACCATGGATTGCATTCCCTGGAACTGTAGCCCAAAGAAACCCTTTCTTTTTTAAGTTACTTTTGCCAGGTATTTGTCAAAGCAATGAGATAAGTAATTAATATATCAGGTAACAACTTTAAGAAAAACACTTCAATTCGAAGATGTAACGGAGTAGGCAAGAGTTGTAGCTATGTCCTGCCCTCACCCTACCTCAGGTATTTATCTAGTCTATGCAAGTCTTCTCTGTCATTTCTTCTGTTTGTATCTTGTATCATAACTCACAAAACCCTTTCCTCATTGATGTCATCTGATCTTCATAGTCATCTTAATGATGAGATATCAATCCCATTCAACATAAGATAAATTTAACCTCAAAAGCCTTAAGTAGCTTGGCCCTGTGGCAAGGTTTTATGACTATGACTTATACTCTCTTCTTTAATATATTTCCTTTGTATCTCTTCCCTAGTCAACCACAGTCAAGCACACCATTGCCATGCCTTCTCCTGTGATGGTTCATGCCTACAAGTTATACCACACTATACACTCCAGAAAATGTAGAGGATACAAGAATTTTATTGCTAACAGCCAGCATTAAACAAATAGTATGTGTTAGGCTATATGCTAAAAACTTTATATCTGAAACTTAGTTTCCTTTATAAGCATACCTATGAGACAAGCTCCATTATTATGAAATTTCTTTTTGTAGATGAAGCAACTAAAACACAAAGCAATGGAGCAAGGTTCCCAAAGGCATGCAGACAGAATGGGATTTGCACTCAACGAGGCCAGCCCTAGAGTCTGCACTTTTAAAAATTCATTTTCCCATCTCTTTCCATCTCTTCTCCCAACTCAGGGCCTTGTACATGTTAGGTAACTGTTGTGCCCCTGAGGTACTCCCCCACACCATTTTTAACTATTGTCAGTGACACATCTGCCACAGCCACAACATTGGAAGGCTTTCTGGCCCTGTCTCACTCATTTGATCTTCAGGTTTCAGCTTAAAGTCTTCTCAACTCTTCATCTCTTGACCCTGTTTGACCCTGTCTTTAATATCGTGCACATATTGCTTTACTTACCATGTCTGCTTTTCTGTTTCCCTATAGACCACGAGTTCTTTCACAGTCTGCCAGCATCAGCACCAGCTAACACTGCCTGGGCATTCATGGCATCAGGCACAGCGCTATGCGTTCTGTAGAAATCCATGAGCTCAAGAAAGTCTAAGCACTGTCAATGAGTGGGTAGGGCCCTCCGTTGAGGGGCTTAGAGAAGCTGAAGGTCATACATCCAGTGGGAGGTAGTGCTAGGGTTTAGATTCGTGGGCTTAAGGTTGTTGGCTTTGTGGGGCCGGGGTTGGAAAACAGGGCCTCCTACATGATTCCCAAAGCTCTGCCACTGGGCTACAGCTCCATCCCCCCAGGGGAAAGGTATTCAAAGGAATATTCTACAAGAGTTCCTCTCCACCATAGTTTCTGGAACAGAAGGGACAGTCAGAGGTGGAAGAGAAGAGTCAACATACCAACACCATGAAACATAAGGGCACAACTTGCCTATGAGTCTCTGTGGAAAAACGAAACCCATTTTGACTACACAACAGCAGGGAAATGGCATGGCCAACATAGTCTCACTGTTCCTCAAATTTCTTTCAGAAAAGATGTTTCTTCATAGTAACAAGACAATAATAAATCTCATGAAACAATGGCCCATTAACAGTTTTCATCTAAGAGACTTATGTTAAAAGGACGGCTGTGGCTCTTTGAGTACTTTCCAAGTAAGTCCTTGAACCATCAATGGGTGTATATGTTCATCACTTCCTGGTGGTGTATGAATCTCCCTATTCTTCCCAGCTGAAGAAATGCTGCTGTTGATGCAGTTTCACCAGACCTTGCTCAGAAGAGGATATTTAACTTCAGGAGTCACCACTGGGAACATTTGCCATGTTTTATCACAACCCAGAAATGCTCTGAATAGTAGGCGCTGGGGTACAAGAAGGAACCCTACTTATTGCCTCTCCTTGAGGCAAGCATGGGGTAGGACCCAGGTCACTCAGAGGATGCTGCAGTGCAGGTTGGCAGCATGAGCAAGAGCCCCAGAGCTTCAGGTTGAAGCTCCATGCCTCAGGATGTCCTTAATCCTCATAGCCTCTATTTTCCTGTGAAAAGTTGGAGGTAGTGCTACTTGGACACATAGAACATCTTCAAGATGTATAGGCCTTTGGTCTTTGGTCCAGCACTCCCATCCAGAAAGATATGGCTTTAAAAGACAGTGTTGGTCCTGGCAGTTTTCAGAATCTGAATCTTCTCTCTGAAAAGATGGATAAAGCCAGAGTCTCAATTTCCATTGTGACAACTGATTGACACTCTGAGATTGTACAGATGACTGCCAGGAAGAATTTCTGGCTTATGGAGAAGTTAAGACAATTGGTGATGGGTATTTTATTTCTTGGTAAATATACTACCCAGTGTTATCTATGAGGAACAAGCTCATAGAATGACTATATATTTACAGGGCCACTCACAGGAGTACCCAATTTGTTGATTTGATGACCAAGATGATCACACTAAACATACTATTCTACTCCAAATGGAAATTTGAAGTCACAGCTCATAAGCTAATGTCTCTATGTTTGTGCTTTTTCTGGATAGTAAACTCAAAAAATGAAACCCTAGATACTGAGCATCTAGGGGTTCCAAGTAAAGCATCTGGTTCAAAGGTTGAATCCCTGGCTGTTAGTCCATGAGACTTTGAACAAAACCAGGCCCTCCAGAAAATTGTTTCCTTGTCTGTAAAATGGAGATAGACTCATTCTCTTGGGATTGGTGAGGCTTGAATGAAATTGTGACTGAAAGGGCTCGACTGTTCTGTAAATATCTTCTATCCCTCCCAGGACATTAAATTCATTAAAATAGTCACGAAGCAAGAACTATGGTGAGTGCCAAAGAGAAGTGAGAACACAGAACACATATCTACTGGTACAATTTGTTTATGAGTGATAAAGGGCCAGACCTTGGGGTTCTTGGTCTATGATCTGAAGATGAAACAAGGCAGAAGACACATATGGTTAAGCATCCCTTATTCAAAATGTGTGGGCCCAGTAGTATATTGGAATCCAGATTTCAATTTCTTAGAGTTTGGAATATTGTATATCTGTAATATGATATCAAATCTAAATACACAATTCATGTCTGTCTCATATATGCCTTATATGCACAGCCTGAAGGTAATCTAAACTCTGTGCATGAATCAAAATGTGGTGGTGTGAAATTCTATTTGTGATACCATGTCAGTTCTCAGGCCGGTAGCTATGGGAACACTGCTGATTTGGAGTTTTCAGATCAGGGCCACTCTGCCTACACCACATTCATTAGTACCACCTCACATCACTCAGACTATCCAGGCAGTTCCACTGCTAGGTACTCTTAGTTGTCTCCTTTCCGAATTTAAATCCCCTTTACAAGCAACAAGCCAAAAGCTACAGAGATGAAATAATTCACCTTCAGGCACCCAAGCATAAGAGCTGGATATCACAGTAGACAAGAGTCCCAAGGCTCCTAGTCTCATGCTGTTAGTTCACATCAGAGAAGACAGAAAACATTCCAGTACACTCATTCCACACACTTGAAATAGCATCTTTGCAGGCCAATGTTGGCTCAGGCCTATGATATGAGCTACTCCGGAGGCTGAGGCAAGAGGGTTGAAAGTTCAAGGATTCTCTGGGCTGCAGAGTGAGTTCAAGGCAGCCTGGGCAACTAAACGTTAAGGAAACCCGGCCTTTAAAGAGAGACAAGTAAAGACAAGATAAGAAGAGGAGAAAAGGAAATGAAGGTTTGGTAGAGTAACACACACAAAGTGCTAGGTTCAATCCCTATCACTCAAAACAAAACAAACAAAGACAGTTTTTAAAATACAGCAACAGCAACAAACAATAGTAACAAAACCAAAGAAAGTCCCAGCTCTTTTGGAAGAAGCACAACAGCCTTGGGTACTTTCTAAAGGGCACTTGAAGTTGGCATGTCTCCATTCATTCTTTAAAACTTTAAATGATAGCCCTCAAAAAAATCAACCCTCAAAGTTATTAGAAACAAGCCTCCCCCACCCCTTTTCTTTTCTCTTGCCTCCAGCCATAACTTATCTTTCAGACAAGCTATAGGTTAGTTCACCAAAGGTGTGTATGGGGGGATGGGTGTTCTCCAAGCACTGGTCTGGGCTTCCAAATAAGACTTTGGGAGAAGAATGACACAATCCAACTCTAACAGCCACCCTGTTCCTCCTGTAAGTTACTGTTATGTCAGGTATGGCATTATCTGCCCTTTGAGCCCACTGGGCTGGTCCAAGTTCTTTATACCTATGAACATATTTAAGCCTCTGTGGAATGCTAAGAGGCAGATATTATTTTCTCTCCTTTACAAATAGGGCATCAAGAAATTAAATATCTTGCTCAAAACCACAAAGCTGGTATTTTCCAGAGGTAGGGACAAACCAGTCAGGCACCTCAGAGGCTGTGCTTTTAAGAGTCAAGCTTTCCTGTGATGTGGCAGACTTTGGGGAGCTGCTTTGGATGGCCTTACCATGCCTGGGGAGTGGAGGGGGGATGGCTAGGGGCAGGTGGGATGTTAGGGGGGAGGGGAGGGAAGGGAGAAGGGATTGACATGTGAAGCAAGCTTGTTCCTAATTTGAACTAATAAAAGAATAAAATAAAAAAATTAAAAAAAGAGTCAAGCTTTCCTGTCTCTTACAGCAGGACAATGCATTCCTCCCTGGGACCTCGCAGTCTACACTGGGATCTACTTAAAGGGCCTGGGAAAGGCCCTTTCCTTGCAAAGGAAAAAGAAACCAATTGTGGCCAAGGAGCTGGGAAGGGATTCTTGGGAAAGTGAGGCCTGATTTGAGTTACACCAGCAAGAGTTCATGCCTCTGGGTGACGATGCTTACAGAAACACCAGGCTAGAGCAGGTATAGCCCAGGCTATAGTGGGAGGATAGTATGTGGATACTAAGACCACCAGCCTCATCAGGGGGTCTGACATGCACGGGGTCCACCTCACAGGCATGGAGACCAGCTGGCAAGATGCAGCAGCAGAATGGCATGACCAGCATTGCCCACTTTGGAACATTTCTTTCAGGAGAAATATCGGTGGATGATTTGGAGTAGGGAAATCTGACTCTTCCCTTTGTAACAATGATGGGGTAAGGGCAGGGCTCACTATGAGGGATGAACTGGCAATGACACAGGTCATTTTCTAACTCTCCAGCAAGGACCAAACAATACAGTCCAAGAGGATGCTTTCTACAGCCTCCCAGTCAAGAGAGATGTAAATTGTCCAGCTTTTTATCTGGTGACTTATAGAGTGGCTTCTTTTCCCTCAGAATACATCTGAGAAGTTTCTGAGCTTTTTAGTTAGTTTGTTTGTTTTTTGAGACAGGGTTTCTCTGTGTAGCTTTGAAACATGTCCTGGAACTCGCTCTGTAGACCAGGCTGGCCTCGAACTCACAGAGATCCACTTGCCTCTGCCTCCCGAGTGCTGGGATTAAAGGCATGTGCCACCAACACTTAGTCTTGTTTGTAACCCAGTCTAGCTTGGAACTCACAGCTATCCTCCTGCCTCAGCCTTCTGATTACTGGGATTGCAGGTTTGCACCACCACACTCTGATTTGATGAAAACCTCTTAACTGTAGTTTCTGCTCTCCACAGACAAACTCACTAACAAGAGACTGCCTTGCAGGTGAGTCCCTAGGGATTGATCCTTGTAGAATGGAGACACAGAAGAAACAGCTGGCACCTCCACAATTTGGTAATAGATGCTCCCTTAGGACCTTTTCCTTAAACGTCAGATTATTTAGGTAAAAAACCCAAACATTTCTCTGGAAGCATTACTAAATGATGTTTCATAGACATTCAGACCCAGATTCTATCCAAATTAGTCAAATGTCATCTTGGTACCATCTTACTGCCTCAGGACCACCTCAGGGTACGCAGCTCAACCTGAGTTTTACAGGAAAAAAAAAAAAAACCCTCCCCCCATGTATTTCCCCCATCTCCCCCTCCCCAATCCCCAATGGCTCCTTCAGCTCTCAGAATACAACATGTGCAGCACCAAGGGCCTTTCAAAACCTGTCCTTTCTAAATCTTAGGATTCCATTCTGGCAACTTATTTTCATTTAAAAACTTTCCATCCAGTAACACTAGGCTTCAAGAGTGTCCTCTAACTCACCCTACCACACCATGTGCCTCTGAGTCTTTGTCCGCTGCCCTCAACCCACCCACCCCCTTCTTCCTCTCATACATTGCTACCTATACCTCCTCTGACATTCAGCTTAGAGTCCTCAAATGAGTCCCCACACCGGGCTAGGTACCCAGCCACACTGCTGCCACTGAGGCCCGGCTTCATCATTCCCTTTTACATCATTTGTTTTCTTTAACATTCTAAAAAGATAAGCAACTAGATGGCAAGTAAGACAGGTCCCTCTCAGAGGCTAATGTGGGGCCCGGCACATGGAAGATGCTTGTTCAAACGTTCATAAGATGTTGAGAGTGGGGCCTAAGGAGCAGATCTTCCAACTCAACATGAACAAGAACATTTTTGGGACAACCAAGGTACAGGCACTGGATGGGTGGTTACAAAACTGCTGCCAACTTCCTGCCCTTTCAGATTTCCTTGTAAAATGGGAGTTGTTAAACTGGTTGGACTTTGAGAAATTTCCCAATTCCAGCACTTGTTCAAATCACTTGGCTGCTGATGGGCAGAGGTGAACGTAAATGCTGTTTGATTCTTAATTTGGTCCAAGCTCATCCATCAAACATTCAAGTCCCATTTGGTGACACCTTGACTGGTAAGCCCTAACTCAAAAATGCTATAATTCTCTCTTGCCAAGACTGGACCCAAGTGAAAACACACCTGACTGAGGATACAGGTTGGCTACTAAACTCTTGAGTTTCAAAAAGGACTTACCAACCTCTCAGTATGAGGGTTTAAACGTATTCCCCATTAGTGTGTGTGCATAAGATGCATATATGTGTACATACTTGCGTGGATATATACATATATTTATATGATGTAGACACCAGTGGTCAATCTCAGGTGTGGCTGAGGCGCCACCCACCTTGTTTTTTGAGGCACTCTCACTGAACCTGAAG